>NC_142496.1:6755735-6933235 GCF_965113065.1 Corylus avellana
AACATTTTCAAAGGAAAATGTTCTGTGAACTTTATTACTAACAAAGCAGCAAAGCAAACCTGAATGCGGCATACAACAAAGGCACCATTTTTCACAAAGAGAACTTTCTTTTTTATAGGTTTCTTTGTCTTTGGATCAATTTGATGTAACAACTCAACAATCTCACATTCTTCAACAACAGCATGAATGTGCAAGACAGCCTTATAGCCAGCTGTAAAAATTGCCTAGACAGCAGAAACATTCACAGTACTTTAGATATTACATACAAAATTTATCTACAGCAACAAGAGGAAGATACAGATCAAGGAAATGAATGACAACCACTGAGAGAGAATTGAAGTTTAAACACATACATTGTCCACCAACTCAAGGATCTGCAACTGTGCGACAAACTCAGTAACAGCAGGTATTGGTTTAGCTGCATGAAAGAAAAGCAATTTAATACCTCAGAAACTACATAGAAAACTGTGTAATACGGGAAAATAAAACTTACCAATGCCTGACAACACAAAGCCAGATAATATGCCCTCTTCTTCAACCCCAGTTAGTCTAACCCGTACATTTTCACCTGGCCCTGCATATCTGACCTCATCTTCATCACAGTAAATATCAATTACTTTAACATGAGCCTGCAGATTATCATATAAAATCCTCAGTAAAAATGAAAAGAAGCTGGGAAGTTAATCTGTGGGAGAGAAAAAAGAAGCAGAAGGATACCTTATTTGGCATTATCAACAAGGAATCTCCCTCACACACAGTACCAGATTCTACTTTTCCCATAACAACAATTCCCTTCTCTCTGAATTTGTCTATAACAGGCATCCTACAGGGTTACACATTTGACATTTTAACAAATACGATCCACATCAGTAGTCCTTCCAAACGATAGATACAAGATTAAAGCAATCAGGATAGGACCCTATGTCATTTCTGAATCAAATTTGTCATGCAACAAACATTCCCATCAGAACCAGTCAGAATTTGATTCTAAAAAAACCAATTCATATATAAAAAAAACTTGGTGAGAAACTAGATTACATTGAGATCAACCAATTCCAAAACACATTAGAGCCCACTAATACTAAAAAACTAATTGTGAGAGTATTACTTGAAGTACATAAAAAGTGTAGCATTGTTTGAAATGCATACCAAATTGCCTCGTGAAGTATTTGGAGAGAGAGGACCCAGGACTTCTAAAGGTATAGAACCCATTTAAGACCAATTTAATATTGAAAGAGTTTTATCTTATGTCAATTTTGGATTGAATGAGGGCAATTGTGGGGGACTTTATCATCATCTTTCTTGGAGTTATAAGACATTTGTAACTTGTAGAATTTTAGTTTTATTTATTTTTCCTTTCATGTATCTCTTGAAATGAGTTAATTTTTTTTTTTTTTTTTTTTTTTTTTTTTTTCACTTTTATTACTTTTAGGACAACCATTTTGCTTTCTTTTTAATGAAACTTTTAATACTTTTAAAAAATAAAATAACTCTTGAAATAAATAAGGATTTGTGATTTTAATGTACTCTTAAGACACAATTAATGATAAACATAACAACACAGAGGCATGAAAGCAGTTGGCAAAGTAAAGCATTCTCTAATCCAATACACACCATTTGAAATATGTACCAAAAATCAAATTTGTTAACCAAAGAACTGGCTTCCACTCGACCACAAGCAGGATGGGGAGAAAATAGTACTTGAGAGAGAGAGAGAGAGAGAGATGGGGTAAAAAAAGAGAAACATAGAGAGTGAATCACACCTAAATGGACCTTCGGGATCTCGTTGAGGAATGTGAGTGGCATCAAGGGCTTCAAAGAGGCAGGGACCATCCCACCATGGACAAATGTTTTTATCCAATCTTGTTTTCATGTTTGTACCTAGCAGACCAGATATTGGCAGGAACTGGACATCTGCAAGTCAAATAGCAATTAGCGCAGCCGAGAAATCACTTATTTCCCAATGCAACCAGACTACTGCATGTAAAAAACATACAAATAATATCATTTCTGCAGAGAAAAGAAATTCAACTTAAATTTATGATGTGATTTTCTAACAAGTTTAATTCCTATAAACCATTTTCTCTTACAGCCTTCCCATGGCACAATATATACCAATTAACGTACCACACAGACAAAAGCTTTGTACATGGACTTGTCTTGATTAAGATCACCACACTACTATTTTCCCCTTTTCTTACAACAATAAAACTAAAATTACACGTCCTGAAGAGAGGTTTGGATCAAAACTGTGAAGTATGTCCTAGACCCATTTATGATTAGTGCCATACTTAAAAAGTATTAAACTAATACTCAATCAAAACAACAAATCCAACAACATTGAAAACATATCTAGTATTTACATCACCAAGAAATGATCAATTAACAGATAACCAATTAGATTGAATAAAGGTTGGCAGACTCAGAAGCAAATTCAAAAATATGGATCAAGTAAACCAATAGTAAGCTTTGTTCCTGAAACCCATTAATTAAAGTTCAGTCAGGTCAGAGCATACCAGCTCCCCACAATTTTGACTAATTTGTTTAGGAAATGCATTCAAATAAATCAAAAATTGATCTCGAAACTTAGCTGAGTTGAATTTTAAAAAGAAATGCTCTATAATTTTGAAGCATGCATCAGAAACCTTGCCCGAAATTCCTATTACATATATATATATATATATATATATATATATATATATAATGCAAATTCATTCAAAGTACAAAGGGGTGCAACCTTAGTACACAGGAAATATACATAGATAGCCCCTGAAATGTAGAAAAAGAAAAAAATAACTCCAAAAACTAAGAAAAATTAGAAACATGCAAACTATTCCATGACTCTCCAAGTATAAAGGGATCAAAACATCATCTTCTTCATCTCTAACATCACAATCTCATGCTCTTCAAAGGTCCCTGCGTTCTCTCCAAATACCTCACATTAAACACAAAAAGAAGCCAACCTCCATATCTTCAAAACCTCTTTTTCCGACATTAATTTCAATGAACACTGGGAAAAAATGATGATTTTTTTCTTATATATAAATAAATCAATCTTGTTAGAAGGCGCAAAGGGGCACAACCCAAGTACAAAAGGAGCATGCAAGAGAGACACCCACTTAGGGAGAAAAAAGTGAACACAAATCCAATAATTCGAGAAAATTTGAAAAACGAGAACTATTGGTAGCAACCGTCCACCCATAAAGGGTTTTGAACATTATATCTTTTAACTCAACCATTATTCTCTCACAATCTTCAAAATTTCGAAAATTGCTTTCTCTGTAGATACGCCACATCACACAAAGGGGAGCCATTCTCCAGACTTCTAAATTGCAATAACTACCAAACTGGTCTTTCCAACTAGCCAATAACTCCACTACCAGTTGGGCCATTACCCACTCTATCTGGAAAAGATGGAAAACCGATATCCGTAGGTCTCTAGCTACTTTGCAATGGAGCAAAAGATGATCAATGGATTCTCCGTTCTTCTAACACAAGCAACACCAATCCATTACTATAATGTGCATCTAAGCTTAAAATTCTCCTTCACATTGTTTTCAAAACAAAGTCAGTCACTCTCCAAGCCACCTTCTCCAAATGCTCCTCTTGAAGAGAAAGACTACTAAGGGCTAAGCGCAATGGAGCAGAATTATTATCGATGGATTCCCTACTCTTCTCACATAAGCAACACTAGTCCATTACTATGATATGCCTCTTTCTTAAGAGTATCTAAGCTCAAGATTCTCCTTAACGTTGTTATCCAAACAAAGAAAGTCACTCTTCAAGGCACCTTACTTCTTCAAATGCTCTTCCAGAGGAAACAAAGATCAATGGGGGGCTAAGCGCATGACAAAAAGATCTAACCTCGAGTATCTACCTTTTAGAAAGGGGCAAACAAATCATATATCCTAGCCTTCTCGTTTGAACCTAAGAGTACAAGAGGTTGAAGAATGAAGTGAACAACACCGAAAAACTTCCTTCAAGGTCTTTTCCAACCCACATGTCATGCCAAAACAAAATCTTAAGTCCCGTTTCCCACCTTAAATCTCACATATCTAGAGGAATCCCTTCACCCCATCCTAATGTTTTTCCACACCCCCACCCCGTAGAACCCATGCACTGCATTGGTGCACCACCCACCCCATAGATCTCCACAAAGCCTTATCTGTGGTGTAATGCGACAACAACTTCCCCAAGAGGGCATGGTTTAACAAAATCAAGTTCCTAACCCCCGAACCTTCTAAAACAAAGTACAAATCTTGGACCAGCAGACAAGTTGGAATTTCAACTCGTCACTGACTCCACCTCACAAGAAATCCTGTTGAATTTTCTTGATACAGCTACCAACTCCAATTGAGATGGGGAAAAGGGATAGAAAATAGGCAAGCAAATGAAAGAGAGTGCTTTTAATCAAAGTGATCTTGCCAAACGTCGTTCTATCTTTCTAATAATACCATTCCAAATAGATTTTGCCTAAAACAAAGGCTAAAATGAAAAGGCCTAGATACTTCATAGGCAGAGAGGACACCCTACAACAAAGAATTCTGGCCACGCTTCCAACATCAACCACAACACCAAGGAAAACTAACTTTGATTAGACAAAGTTAATTTTCAGCCACAGGACACCAACTTCAAAACATAAGAAGAGACATTGCAAATTACGGAGATGATCAAGAGTAGCCTCACAAAAAATCGAAGTGTCACTCGTGAATAGGAGATGAGACAAAGTAACCAAAATGTTATTCGTAAACCCCAACGAATGCCTGATGATAGTCCCCTTTTTTCTCCCAAGCTCTTCCCAGAAGGAGGAAGAAATGCCTGGGGACTAAAACTTGGGACTACGACTCTCCTCCCATTTCTGAGACTAAAACCCAATCCACTGCCCTTAGGAAAGCCCATGTCACTTGTAAGTCCAAATGGAGGGACGACTAACAAGACATCAGTGGAGGAATTGTTCAAAAGTGAACCCATAAACAACCCATTAGATTGCAGGCTAAAAGCCCTCAGCTCCGGCACTAGAAGCATGGTCAGCATGGGGTGAGACACTTGCAAGAACTACAGAGGAGGATGGCTTCGTTAGAAGAATGAGGGATCCACCGTTGATGGAGAGGCATCGACATAAGTAATAGAACCCTCCCCTCATACCATCATGACACCCCTGTTGGTAGCAACTAGAACGATTGGCAGCGAGGTCTGGAGAAGGCGACGAGGCACTCAACTATCAACAGCCTCAACAGAGGAAGGCTCTAAACTAGCTTTGTTACTCGTGAGGATCCATGGTGCCCGTTTTGATTTTCCACTTTAAGGTGGTCTTGGGATACACCGGCCATGGGTTATAACCCGAGACTTAAGCCGATTTGGACATGGCCCCTTGGGTCGTGCCTTAGCAGGGTTGGAGTTGAGCACACCATGACCTGCAGGCAAATGGGCCCTCCCTTTAGAATTGGGCTTCAACTTGAGTAAAACCGGGCTGACAAGAACTTTGGCCAGCTCCTATGCTCAAACCCACAATAGAGGGCCCCCCTCCCGAATGCTTGGGCTTAGAATAAAATCACCTGAGAATGCATGTGAAATGAGTGGGGCCTTCTCCTTCACCTTAGCTTGAGGCTTAGAGTCCTTCGCAAGGCACCCATCTACCATGGGCCCATTGTATGCTTACACACCTCCAAGGCTATCTCCAAATTTGTTTGTTTGCATTATCACCCTCAACATCATTTGTGTCCTCCGCACTAACAGAAACAACGAAAACATTATGGTTGCCAAACATTCCCTACCACTACCACCCCTGTCCCTCATGTCTCTATCCATCAGGTTACCCACTTTTCCCTAGTTGACGTGGCAAAATCTGAAGCTTTCCCACCCCTACCACTACCATCACCCTCCACCGGAGCCTTAGACACAGGCAAAGAGGAAGGGCCATCCAAAGCGAGTGACTATGGAGCATCGAGGGCACTTACGAGACTGTGACCTTCCTTCTTCGAATGACAACTAGAGAATAGTTGCCACCTTTTGCAACTCAGCGATGCAACTTTTCCATCCCCTCCCTTCAAGACCCGCCAGGATGGCAATGAAACTCCTACAGCCACGATCCCTGTACTCTGCCAACGCTAGGAACCGAGCCATGACTGTGTGAGCACCTTTGTGCAAGAAAAGCTTTACTACCGACCCCTAGAAGATTTGAAAAACTGCTTCAACCCCTCCCCCTTGGACCAGTGCCTCCACCTCCACAGTAGCCAACAACCACTCCATGCTAACCTTGCCCCTGACCCACTATTCAGGAAGCTCCTATGCTTTTTTCGTAGACAATACGAAACACAAAACGCCCCTTTCAACCGAAAGCTTAAAAGCATTAGCTTCAAAATAAAACCAACTTAGAAAACCTATTCTGAATACCACTAATGATATTTAGCTCAAATACTCCTTAAAGATAAAATTTAAAACTTGGGGAAGATTTCCATGATCTCACTATGTATAGAAGTATCCAATCATAAACTTCAATAGGAATCCAAATAATTTACTTCATCAATAGCACACAAATCATTGTCGAACAAACTTTCATAGCAAACTCAAAAGCCATACAATCTTCTTTAAGGAATTGAAACACAGTGTAGCAAACATAGCATCAAAAGAGGCAAGGTGGAGTCGAGCCGTCATATCTTATAGACAATTACAGTAAAGGATCCCACAATGGATGAATTCTCATTACCAATCTACAAATGCCATAAAAAATATGTTCCAATATCAAATTGAATGATCACCATTGAAAGGATACCAGGAGGCAAGCTCTTGGAGAAGTGTAAGACAATCTTATTTGTTGTTTCAGTCGACCTCCATCAAGAGTTATTTTATCTACTAAATTAAATCTTTACACTCCAGGGGAAAAAACTCTATCAATAGATGTTAATACCCCTAGAAAAATCACATACATATATGATATATCTAGAAGCTAACACAAAATGAAAGAGAATAATTTTTTTTATTAGTATAAATGAAAGATAATAATAAGATTTGTGAAAGCCAAAAACCATGTAAGGCATAAAAAAATGTCTTCCAATACCTTTCTTGACATTGTATCCTGAAGACTTTAAAAATGGTATCATCTTTGACTCAATTTCATCGTACCTGGGAGAAATGCAACATGAAGATACTACTGGAGAAGACAAGCGTAGAGCAGAAACCACAAGAGAGAGAGAGAGAGAGAGAGAGGAAAAGTACCTTTCCTTTGTCCAATTGACCGTAGGATCATCCATCTTATTCACAACTACAAGCAGCTTAGACACACCAAGGGTTTTTGCAAGCTGAACATGCTCACGGGTCTGTCCACCTCTCTCGTATCCAGTTTCGAATTCTCCTTTTCGTGCAGAAATTACCTAGAGAGAGAGAGAGAGAGAGAGTAATAATATCCATAACGTAGGACCCATCAAAGACAATGCAGAAATGAATAGATATCCAAAATTCAGGATCATTGAGTATCAAGAATGAAATTTATAACAAAGCTTACCAGTACGCCTACATCAGCTTGAGATGCACCGCTGATCATATTTGGGACATAACTTTTGTGACCCTGAAAAACCAAACAAAGAAACTCAATTTAAACAGTATTTCAAAGCTTTGAGATATCAAAGCCCAGTAATTGATCACAGGACTAACGATCTTAAAGACAAAAAAAATATTAAAACAAGCATATGGTAATTTTAAAAGAACTGTAATCTGGAGTTTGTGACTAAGAACATGAGGTGCAAACATCTTACATGAACAAACTGCACAAACTACAAACTATTACCTAAAAGCATCCATCTAGCAAACCAAATTTCCCTATGTGGAAATCCAACTAAGCTAACAAAATTAAGGACAGACCAAAAAAGTCTCCAATAAACACACAAAATATCAAACATCATATGAAAGTTTTAAAAACTGTAATATGCCATGTGTGATTAAGACTATGTGGTGCAAACATCTTTGATAATGTGATCAAAGCTATAAAGCTTATTAAGCTTTTTCTCTAGCTTCTCAACCCATCCTTAAGTGTATAATTATTCTAGTAGATGCATTTGATTTAAAAATAAAAGGAAAAACAGTGTCTGGAAACAGTATTGTTGATGCTAATTTCACTCACCGGGGCATCCAAAATTGTAAATCTTGTTGTCTCTGTTTCAAAATGACCTCTTCCAACTTCAACTGTCTTACCCTGCAATCAGCAATACAAATTAGTTAAATAATGGTATATACAGAGTGGAGACAATAAATTAAAAAGCATTCCAACCAGAAATATTTTCCCCCCTCTCGTATAAGACTCTTAATACTTGTCAAAAGACACTATCTATAAAATAAAAATGCTTTACAAACCAAACATAACAATATGGCCTGGCTAGTTATGCAAATTCTATTAGCATAATATTTGAATCATACCTTGATTCTCTCCTCTTCATTAGTGTCCATAATATACGCCATATACCTAGCACAATAACAGTAGTTGTGGTCATCCAAAGAAAATAAACTAACAGGCAATTACCATATGTGCTATGGATTCAGATTATATAATTACACGCAACTTCAACCAAAAGGATTATTTATCACACTTCAAAGATATTCATGCATCAGGGGGAAAGGAGGTCAAAGGTGAAAAGAGGGGAGGAAGGATGACTAAAACCAAATAAGGCAAAAATAAATCACAACTAAATTTCCACCAATTCCTGGTGATGTTTGGAATTCATATTCAAGAATACATTACTATCATAATGAACAAAAAACATAATCTGGAATATAGAAGTTGTGCCAGACACTGAAAAAAGGAAAAAGTTGGGGGGGGGGGGGGGGGGGTGCGCTGGTTGTGTGCAATTTTCATATGCTTGCCAGGTAAAATGACAAAAGTGGGGAGTTTTTGTCGGGACCATGGTACCCTTAAGGAATATGTGTGCATGTGGTATCTTTCCAAACAAGCTGAAGTATGCTTATTACTCTAGATATGCAGGAAGATTAATAAAAACAGTGGATTCAAGGTGCAGTATGCTTGTTTTCGACGTAAAATTATTTTTGACATAATTTCTTTCTCCGCACTTTTTGATAGATAAGGTTGAGTAAATAGACTAGCCACCATTCACCTCCCAGCTCTGGGTGTTCCTCGAGGGAAAAGAAAAAAGGCATAGTATATTAAGAAAACAATTATTTTATCACTGGTTCATATTAGTTTAATTCCGCCCCTACAACCTTACATTTCTGTCTTTGCCATTGCCACCCACTGAGCTAATAGGTCGAAACTCTTTGATATCAACAGCCCCTGATTTCTTTGGGATAAGAGAAATGAAGGTAGCATTGAATCATTTTTCAAACGCACCTCTACTATGAAAATCAGATTAGACATTCATGATGTCTGCTTTAAGCACCTCCCCACAAGGTTGGAAAAAAAACCCATAGTAAAACCATCCCGAGGCCTTGTCACCTCGAAAGACCTCATCATCCTCAAAAGGGTTTCTCCAACCAATTGGCCTCCTCCCCCAGTGGAGTCAAGCGAGAGACCGTCCAATCTGGGGCACCAACTAAACCACTCGGTGAATATGCTATCATAGAATTGCACAATGTGATCTCTGGTCACTGCCTAAACTGAACAAACAAAGTCATTAATCACTAGGTGCTCAATGAAATTGTTACTTCTATTAGAATTAGCCACTTCGATGGAAGAACTATGTGGCACTTGTCTCTCTCTCTTAACCATAGTGCCCTGGATTTATGCTTCCAACTCAGCTCCTCCAAAAGCGTAGTCCTCTCCAAATCATTCAACCAAAAGGAACTTTTTTCTCTATATTGCCAAACTCAACTTCATTCCATGCTTTAAGTCAAATTTAAGAGCCTTAAGTTTGCATGCAAGTCGTGGCCATTTTTTATTCTCAACATTTTTGAGATGGTGAACTTATGGAAGATTGGCATTACAATTTTTCTTAAGGAAAAAAGCTTATTAGGACCTCTTTAATAAGTAGCTGTGTGTCTTATTAAGCTAATAACAAGGAAAAGCATTAGCTCAAGCATCCTGCAATGTATATACAGAACGTCCTACTCAAACATAAGTTCTCAAGAGAGTTTAGATTTTCACCATTGAGCTCTAGTTCATGGCACTCCATGTCATTGAAGTCCATTACATGGTTGTGAGTGTTTAATAAATTGCATCAAGTCACCTAACATGTCCCACCTTTTCCATTCGATAAATGTATAGCCATACTAGGGCACTGAAATTCTATACACAAAACTAACAGTAAAATAACAACCAAATCTGCCTTCTTGAATGTTCTAACGCACATTGTCAGCCTTAATTAACAGCAGCTATTAAATGAAGCAAGGTCTCACCAGCTTTCTCTACTTTTGTCCTTTGCTTCTTTTTCATATTTTTGGATTGTACGATCATCCACCTGACCACTGAGAAAAAGTATCTGGCCTCCAATAGTGGACTTACCAGCATCTGCAACCAAAACAAAAATGGATCAACCACATCTAAATACACTACAACAAAATAAAATAACGCAAAAAGCAATGTATAAACAAGATACCTCAAAACCAATAATTCCCCTTGTTCCTATTTCGGTCACCAACTGTCCAAAACATCAAATGAATTATGCGACTTAATGAAAGTCGCAGCTACCAGATCTAGCTACAGATTTGAGCAAATTTCGGGTATGATGGAGCAAGTCATTATTACCAAAAGGGGGAGACAGTGAATCCCATTGTCCTAGACAGACTCCTATGGTTGTGAGCATGGACTATTACTTAGTGTGATTTCAGTGGTCAAACACTTGCTGTCTTACAATTGCTTGTATACAGGGGTCGTTTTGGAATGTTTTCAATTTAGTAAATTTGGCTGAAGCAAACTTTGTAATAATATGTATAGGTAAATTAAGTTCACCCATGCACCAAGTACTAATTTGGTGAATCACATAAATCATCTTGTTTTATTTTTGGAGTAATCTCCGTCCTTCAATTTACTCTCATTTTAATTTTTTGTGAAAATTACAGTTTACCCCATCAAAGTTGACAGCGTTTTTCAATTCGAACATCAAAGTTTCAATTTTTGCAATCCACCCCCACAAAGTTTCAATTTTTTTCAATTCAACCAATATTATCCCAAAATTCCCATATTGCCCCTAATTTTTATTTTTATTTATTTTTATTTTTTATGAAAAAAAATAAATTTGGAGTTGCAAAAATGGCCAGATGGCCATAGGGGTGGTTACGGCCACCCCGAATTTTATTTTTTATTTTTTATAAAAATAAATAAATAAATAAATAAAAATTAGGAGCAATATGGGAAGTTTTGGATATAATTGGTCAAATTACAAAAAAATTGGAACTTTGGGGGGTGGCTTGCAAAAATTGAAACTTTGGTGTTTGAATTGAAAAACGCTGTCAACTTTGGGGGGGTAATCTGTAATTTTCCCTAATTTTTTACACTTCATTTGGCACAAGAACAAGAAATAGAATGCCACACAATCCTCTTAAGTTAAATCCTAACAAAACCTGATTCACTACTACGCTTCCTGGAAAGAGTACATTTATACAATATAGAACACTGTCAAAGCATGCCTTTCCTCTCATAAAGGTCCTTTGAGAGAATATAAGAATCCCAAACAGCACCATCTTTTAACTGCTTGTAAACACATCAACAATAATTTGATACCTACAACTAAGCAAGCCGATATGCCAGAAATTTGACATAGAGCATGTCCACTTTTTTTCTTTTTTTCTGGATCAGAGAAAGAATTGAGACATTCATGCAGACCCCCATTTATGTACTGCCAAAGTAAACCAGTGGAAGCCTGGAAACCAGTTCCATAATATTCTTTCAGAAGGCCCCACTTTCCACCAATATCCTCATTCCTGACTCAGCAGCTCTTTGACAAAACTGACCTGTGATCATTTTCCTCGTTAAACACAACACCCAAGACTTTTATTGCAGATAACACTCTCCTAACCTAGTAATACTCTAATTTGACCAAGACTACTATTTATTTATTTATTTTTTTTTTTTTTTATTATTATTATTATTTTTTTTTTTTTTATAAGTAATGTTGTATATATTAAAAAAAAAATGCAATGCGCCTCTAAGTACACAAAAAGTATACATACGAAAACCAGCGTTATCCCACAAAAGAAAACCCAAATAAGGACCCTAACACTCAAAAGAAGCCTCAACAAACCTTGATGCCCAACACCCAAAACAGCCCTAAGCTCACAAGGCAAGCCTAAACCACCCAGCCTTTTACCCTACTAGTGCCACAATCCCAAATTAGGAGCGAGTTCCATCGCATCGAGCACCCCCTCGGAATAGCCCTCCACAGTGTCGGCCAGCAACTTCTTATTCTTATTCAGCTGCTTACCTATCTTCTTCTTCACTCTCCAAGAATACCCCAGCTGAGACTTGGAAACAGAAGAATAAGTAGGCGTTCCACTCTCCGTCATTCCAGGATGAGAGAGGCGAAGTCTCATACCCAGCTCAGTCGCCCCCGAGGAAGAACCATCAGAAAGCCCTTTGTGAGCAACCTTCGAGACTATATGACTAGCCTATGACTCTGTTATCAGAGGACCCATCTTATGAGAAAAAAGTAAAAGAGTCTTCCTTAGCAGTCCAAGTTACAAGGACACCTCCTTCACTTCAAGTGAAGATGGAGAAACAGTTCTCGACCCAAGAAATCCCCTCCGAAGCAAACCTTTTGCTGGAGAAGGTTTCCGATCAATCTTAGCGGGGGCTCCCTCCACTGCCGGAAAAACCAATGCAGCCGCAGAAGGTTCCACACTCACCATGCTCCAGCTCGTCGCCGGAGCAGGCTTACGATTAGTCTTGCCGAAAGCTTTTCCCACCGCCGGAGATACATAAGCCACTGCAGCCTCCATCTTCTCTGGATCCGAACTCACCAAAGGCTGAAGACTCGACGAACACTCCACTGCAAAGGCAATAATGTCACTAGGTTCGTCGGAGAAGCCATCGGATACCTCTAAGGTCTTCGAAGCTGGCGCCGGCAGCTCAGTTCAGGCTCCACTCCACCGCAAAGATGAGGCCGCTCCGTCGAAACATCCTCGTGACCCGCTCCAAACCCGAGAGCCAACTCCTCTCCTAAGATAGGACTAAGGCCCAGCAATGACCCAGAAACAGGTTTTGGATCCGGACCTAGGATAAGAGGCCTTACCTACTTTAGTGAGACCTTAAGCCCAGCCCTCATTCTTAAACCACGACGTGTTTTGGGCTTTAGGCCCAACCCGGTAGAGAACCTGATCCACGTCAGCCCTAAAGGATTCGAGGGTCCACTGCAGAGAATGTAGAAACCTCATCATCTGCCTCACATGAGCGCCGCCTCCCTATAGAGATCTCCTACCCAGCCTCGGTCCTGCCTTCTCCTCCAGAGACGACGCACCAAACTCAAACTCGAAGCAATTAAGTGGCGATCTCGTCTCCTCACTCCCATTCACCAACTCATTACAACCCACCATCGGAACTAGATCTACATGATTTATGGACCACGTCTTCAGACCACCAGGTGCCGCAAAAAGCACTGCCGCATAGGAATGAGGAGACGAGACACCACCACCGCCAAAAATAACTCTGGAAGCCAGCTGTTGTTCCTTTGCGACAATGAGCGCTAGCAAATGCTGTAGCTCACCCACGAAACAACACCAACCCCATCCTCCTCAACCCTTGGTTAGCCAAATAACCCCTTTCCAGCCCCCCTTAGCAAATACAGTCACCTGAAGGAAGCAACCTGCCTTATTGCTGCCCTTGCAAACCATCAGAACCTCCACCTCCATATGAAAGGATTTCACAAACTCCTCCTTCCCCTGAGACATTATTGCCTCCTCCACCATGTTCGCCAACCAATCGGAGCACCGAATCCTCAGAGAAATAGATCCACTGAATCTTTTTCTCCTTTCCTCCAAACATATCTCTGACTTGCCTTTTGTCGCCGAGAGAGAAAAAGATTTAGCTTCCACCACAAAACGACGTTCCATCTCACCCTCATCGAACGCATCTCACGAACTAGAAACTGAAACTCTAGCAGGACACACCTGCACACGCCTCTAACCAAGACTACTATTACAAATTGCTTTCTTTAAAATGAGTAAAAAGCCAAATTCACCACTTCCTTAAATTGTGAAACCATCTCAATTGCTGCTGACGAAAGTATCTCCTTCCGTGAAATCTCATTTCTAGTTGAAAAGGCTTTCATGTAAGCACTAACCCTTCTAAGTTCCTTCATCCTCCCACAATACTTAAAAACATTGGTTTCCAACGCACGCACCGGAGAGGCTCTGTAGAGGAATCCACCAATCTCACACTTACCAAAACTTTTAAACCTCCAAAATACATCATGATGGGCTTAGGCTTAACTCCCTCTCTATGTACATTTCCCACTTAAAAATTAGGGCAGCTATTGGAAATTGGATTTGGAGCATGAGCCCAATTCACACCAACTACACGTTCTCACAGCAAACATGATAAAGAAAAAACCATTGAATCTAGAGAGAGCTGATGTTACTACCAAAACCTCACATTTAAGAAGCCTAAGATATTAGCAATTCCAAGATCCCTTTCTGTTCTCACCCAACAACCGGATAATTAAAAAGTTGAATCCACCATATCATTTCACTTTCAACTGCCACCTTGTTACATGTAATAGATATTTGTAATGAGGAGTTACATCACCATAACATTTGTGATAGCAGCATAGAAGCCTGTTAAAAACATAGAAAATCCATCCAAAGAATATGTGAATAAAATAAAGCAAAATCTAGGACCACTCAAAGAGAATCACATGCCAGAGAATTCTCCCCATTTAGTATATACTATATAGTCCTGCTCAATCGAATTTATCAGAGCGTCTTAACCATCTTTGACACTATGATCTCTTGCAAAGTAATTACATTTAACCTTACCAAGCTAAGCAAGTTCCAAATGGACAATCAACCCTGTAGTAACATCCACTTTATTTCCAGAAAACATAATTGAACTTCATAAGAAACCTAGAGATCCCCCTTCGCCGTATATGCCCCCTACAGCTTAAATTCTTCCGCGCACCCTAAAATTTGCATTAGATTTCTAGCATTGCAGATACATTCCCATATTTTTATGTAATTTTGCTATTTCATTCTCAACCTGACCAAGACATTACAGCCAAAATATTTTTCATTTCCAGACATAAGAGAACAAAAGAACTTCATTAGTACAAGTTTGGTCAGGGTATGAGGGCTACGAAGCATTACTCTCCTCCCCTCAAAAAACAATTAAGAAAAAGAAAAGAAAAGTAACAGTCATAACCACTCATCTAGACTACTGCTATGTCAATCTGTATTGCAGACAACACACCAGCCTATATTATCTATGACAACATCGATGGTCACTCAAAGATAAACATCACAAAAGATAGACAGAATATATCCTGAACCCAGCAGATTTAAATAAAGAAAAACCATGAAATTGATCAACCTACCAACATGGCCAATAAAGACAACATTCAAGTGCCTCTTCTTGGGTAATTCCTTCTCAACCACTGGCTTAACTGAGGCAGAGATTTCCTTATCTTTCACTATGATTCCAAGCCAAGAAGTCAGCACAAGAAAATTATAATTGGAGTAAATATTAACAACAAAAACCCCTAGATATAGAACAATAAGCTAAATTGCACATAATTATAACCAAAAAGTCAGAATAAAAAAATACTTCTGCAAACACCTTTTTGTTCAACCTGCACTGCCTCTTTATGGACAGCTTCCTTCGAATCTGAAACCAGCCAAAGAAAAAAAAAATATCTTCAGGTGAAGTTTTATGTACTAAAATCATATCACTCAAGCAAATATTTCTTGTCTCAAATAACACTTCCACCCACCACAAGAATAGGGTGGACAATGGCATTATGGATTCAAAACCCACTAGGTCCATGTTCAACTTACCAATTAAATAAAATGGCACAAAAAAAAAAAAAAAAAAACATGCAGGCATCTTGAATCAGTGAACACATGATCAACATCTAATAAATATTCCATTTTATTTTCTGTGTGGCAAAGCAAAGGGCTGGTTTTGCTCCAAACAAGAGCAGACAACCATCTTCTGATACGGCCCCTAATGTTTACAACTACAAATGACCCATAAAATATACCTAAAAAAAATAAAAAAAGGTTACACAATTACACCATTGAGTAATTGTCAGGGCTTGACGCCTTCTCACCATTCATAGCTTTCACTACCTCTAACACCTCATTTTCCTCAAAATCTCTCTCCAACCAACTAGCCCCAGCCTCATCAATAGAATCAAAGGAAAGATCATCCAACAAGGGCCTTCAATTGAATTGCTCGGTGTATAACTTTTTATAAAAACTTGATTATATGCTCGCTAAGCTCCAACCGGTTGATAGAAGTTGTACCATTGATTAACGAGCCTATGGAATTCTTCCTTCTGTTAAAGTTGGCCATTTTGTGAAAAACATTTGTGCAGCACCTGTCACCCTCCTTAACCACAAGACCCTAGAATTTTGCCTCCAATTCACCTCCTCCATGAGAATGTATCTTTCTAACTCCCTGACAAGTTTTACCTTCTTCAGTCTCTCCTCGACACCAACGCCCCTCTCTTCTTCAATGATATCAAAAACACGTAGCTCTTCCACAAGGATCTTCTTCTTCCTCTCTACATTGACAAACACCTCATCATTCTATCTTTTTAAATCAACTTTCAAAGCATTAAGCTTACTCGCTAAAATGAAGCTCGGAGAACCTTCCAAATGGTAAGCGTCCTACCACTATTTCACCCTATCCACAAAACCTTCAACTTAAGCCACATGTTTTCAAATTCAAACCCACTACTCCTTAGAATGTCACCACAGTCAAGGAGAATTGGGAAATGATCCGAGCAAAGTCTAGGGGTCCGCTTGGTAAAGGGTTTTGGGGTTTTAGTGGTTTGATACTATAGCAAAATTGATTGATGTAAAAAAAAGTAAGAATTTTTTTTTAAAAAAAAAAAGTGAAAAAGTAAGAATGTTTGGTATGAAAAAATGAAAATTTTTTGTTTTCTAGTGATTTTTTTATTTGAATAGTAATAAAAAGTGATTGATATGATGTAAAAAGTAAGAGAATGTTGTAAAAATGAAAAAGTGAGATGAATGGTATTGAAACGAAATCGTTTACCAAACACAGCCTAGTAAGTCTCCTCTAAGGCACACCAGAAAATCAGGCTTCCCACACTGAAGAGACAAGGAATCTATCAATTCTAGACCAAAAGGTTAAGTCTTGATTATTCGACCAAGTAAGAGTTCTACCAAAAAGAGAGAGGTCCATCAGGCCTGATAAAAAATAAAGCCAGAGTCCATAGGTGAGCATAAACAAGCTTCTCCCAATCTCTCACTAGGGAATCAAGTTACATTAAAATCACCCCTAATGCACCAAGGCACATTTCACCAACTGAGCAAGCCAGCCAACTCATCCCAGCGAAGCCTTCTGAGTTCTATCCCTATAAGAATTAGGTCCATAAATACCCGCAAAACCCCAAGTGAAATGATGCTCAACGATTTTGAAAGTGACAACCAAGATTAATTCCCCCACACTCGTTGATCTTCTCCACCACCTTACTATCCCATGTATTCGATTTAGGCTTCATTAAGAACCAATAACCCCCTTTCCTTTCTTTTGCCACGGCTTGAGCTCCCACCTTTTGAATAATAATTGATGGAGCACTCCAACCGTCTTAATTCTGAACTACCTTTGTTCCTTGGCTTAGAATTGGATGCTAAAACCTTCTTAGTACAGCTAGCTAACTATCAGAATTGCCATAAACTGCTTCTCAAAACCCACACATGAGACCCCCAAAACCCGATGAATCGCCTTCACTATTTGCACCACCCAATTTGAATACTCTAAATCTAAGTAGCTAGAATTTCCCAACACCGGTCTAAGAGGAGTTCAAAGAGAGGCTTCCTCCCTAGTTTAGAGATCCACGTCCCCACAAAGAAACGGATTATACACAAGCTGCCAATTACCTCTACCACAACCCAAATCCATCCTAGCCAAGGCAAACATAGCCAAACCTTTCCCCATATCTCCAATAACATTAGCCTCCCCCACAACACCCGCAGAAAAATTTCAAAGAGAGGGAACAAAGAACAATGAAGAGCCTCTCCAACCTCAACATCTCTAGGAAGGCAATCCCCAACAAGCCATGAGGCACAATTACCTGTAACTAGGCTCTCAAACCAATAACCAGGTTGGGATTCGGGCAAACAAACACCCAAAGGCCTTGATTTGTTAAAACATTACCTAGGCCACCAAAAGCCTCCACGCCACCACCAGGAGCCTCCAGACTGCGCACAGAACCGCTATAAGCCTCCACACCACATGGGCCACAACATTGATCAACCAGCGAAGACACCAAAGGTTGAGCAAGTGGTTGCAAAAGCACTTGCATGTGCGACTCCTTCAACCCATCACTGTCAACAACATCTAAATGACCCAAATGCTCCGCAGCATCTTTGGCAAGATTTGCAGATCTCGCCTTACTCCCCTCCAGGTGAAACGGCAACTGCGAGACCTCACTAGAAGGATCAAAGGCTAACCCAAAAACAATCCCAGAGATGCTGGCACTAACCTCCCTCGGAGGTAGTGGGGAACCATTGGCCTCAACGGCTGGATCGCAAAACAACAATTCCTTTGGGTTGACACAAAACAGCAGCCAACATGCCCAAGTCCAACTCCAATGGAGGTCTAATGAACTCTTGTAAGACACGCAATGTAATTGTATTACCATGCAATTTTTTTCCCCTAGGCAAGTGTTTCCCATGCCCATTCATGTATCCACTTTAAGACTTATCATATTTGAACTAAATCTTGAAATATCTTTCAAATTCAACATCTTCATTTTCATTTAAACCATTCAATAGTTTCCCCATTTCAATACCATTTAAACTCAGCCTGAAACCACATGCATTTGAAGAGAAGCAGACAACATATTCGTGACCTACAAATCACACGATGATATACAAAGCCAAAACAAAATAAAAAATCTTTCACACTAATATACAATAACAATGGACTAAGAAAACCTTTAATGGGACTACCAACCTTCCTCCATCTTATCCACTTCCTCAACTTCTTCTGCCTTTGCATCCTCGGGATTAACAACCCCATTATTTTCTTCTTCTAAGTTCCAATCACAACACAGACAAAAATATTCAAATGAAGAAGAATAATCAGCCATCATATTATTTATTGAAAACCAGTCTATGTGCCATCTCAATAGTACCTGCCGAGTCAAGCTGCAAAGAACGTATCTCCTCCTCAATATCTATCATTTTCTTCTCATCAGCATCTACCATTTAAAAAAGTTTAAACAAGTCATATCCATTAATTTTTTTAATTCACCACAACATCAACATTAATACCCTGAGAGAAAAAGAAACTCCAATAATCCAAGCTCGTTCAACTACTTATAATTTTTTTAATGTACATAACATAAGAAAGGTACAAAATTTCGAATTAATTCAATCTTTTTTTCTTTCTATTTTCTCATCAACCAAACGGAGGATATTGGAATCCCCTGAAAAAATAAAAATAAAAAATAAGCGAGAAACAAAAATTGACAAAATTTACGGAGAAATTCAAATAACACTAGGATAATTCAGATCAGAGCTCAGATAAATCACAAAGATCAATCACAAAATTACCACAAAATTTGCATGTACGAGTGAAAGTTAAAAACACAAATTCAGATAGATAATTGAAAATAAAATAGAGTCAAGAGAGAAAGGGTTGGCGACGTACCCATGGTGAAGTCGGCGACAAGATTCGGTACGGACACTAGGGTTTTTGTAAAAATGAGAACCAGACAGAGAAAAGCAGGGTTCTACTGTGAAGGAAGCGTGTGAGGTCGGAGGGGGTCTGGAACATACGATTAGCGTGCAACGGGTGGGGTGGCGTTCGCTTATAATATATGTCTATGCTGATAATCGGTAAATTGCGGTTGGGCCTCCAGTCCAGTAGTCGACCCGACCGATGTCTGCATATATATATATATATATATATATACATATTTTGAAGTAATGCTATATGTCTTGTCATGGATTTGCGCTCTGTATTATAAAACAGAGTAACTAATGTTAGGAGAAGATTCATGTCTTTCTTTTGTTCTTTCAAAATTTATGTAGCATACGATACTATGATTTTATCAAAATTCATTAATTATCTATAACAAATTCAATAGTAATTTTAAAAGTTATATTAATTTTGAGATAACACAGCTAACACATATAAGTCTTAAGGGTGAAAAGGTAAGTAGTTATTAACTGCCAACTAACTACTAACCGCTTATGAAGGCAATTAAGAAAAACCACTAATCACCTAAGCGGTTATGGTTAACAGTTTTCGCTAACCCCTATATATTTTATATACAAATAATGAAATGAGGTCATTTTTGTATTCAAATATATATATAAAAATGTATAAAAATCTAAAAATGATGTCGTATATAGTAGGGTATTATCGTATTATTATAGAAATGACATCATTTTTTTAAAAAAAAAAAAAACAGTTAGCGATTATTATGGTTATTAACTGCCGATTAACGGCCTAGGCGGTTACGGTTAGCGGTTTTAAACAATAACCGCTAATCGTAACCGCATTTTCACTCCTAATAGGTCTTCTTTCTAGCATTACTTTATAAAATAAAAGAACAGAATATCTGTTATTAAAAATCAATCGTCTTCTTTTAAAGAAACTAACAATTTTGTTTAAGAGAAATGTTAGGGGTACTAACGTTTTTACTAACAAATGGGTACTAACATGATGTGGAGCTTATTTATTGGTGAGGATCAAAACAATTAATAAAGAAAAATGCTATGAATACTAATAAATAAGCTCCACATCATGTTAGTACCCATTTATTAGTAAAAAAGTTAGTACAATTAGCATTTCTCTTTGTTTAAATGGTACCAACGTCTAATTCTAATGATGATTCTGTAGACTTGCTACCACTTAGATAGTTGTTCAAATACCAAGCAAAAAAATAGACTCAGTGAAGCCAAATTACATGGCGCAGGATAGAATAATCCTATTCCCAACTTAAGGCATTAGCCACAATGTCCATGGTTGAGATTGGCAAGCTCATCCTCCACCACTACGGGCTCGAACTCTCCATTACCATCCTCTTCACCACATGCTCCATTTTAGACAGCTCAACTATCACCTCCTACATCCACCGTATCTCCCAATCCAACCGCTCCATCTCCCTTCATTGCTGCTTACCCTTTGTTTCTATTGACACCACCCTCCATTGGATATGGTGTCCAAAACTCTAATTGGTTGGATGGTGTTTTGATGAATATTGTTTATTTTTTGAATATTATTATAGAACAATAGACATATACATTTGTATTCTTACATGCCTCATTCGTTTATAAATGTTGTCATACAAAATGATGTATGTACACGACGACTTATAACATTTACTCTAAATCCTGAGGAGTTCGTGAACTTAGATGTGAAGTGTATGTTACTTTGATATATCAAAGAGTGAGACCTATTAGCGGTCGAAATAATCTTGATACATTACATAATCGTATGTAGTATTGTAGAAACACTCACTTCAAGAAGGAATCCAAATCATTTGTCAGAGAACAAAGCGATAAGGAATATTCCCATTATTTTAGATTTAATGGAAAAAATTATCCTAAAACTCGGGTCTGAGTGTTTTCAATAGGTATACTGAAAACTTATACATGTACAAGATAAAATGTATTCTCATAAGGTACATAGGAATAATTATAAATTTAAATTAGTGACTTGAAGAAAATAGGTAGTGAACAAAGTGATAGTACAAAGACTTTGGTTCGAATATGGAATAATTTCATGAAAGGGTAACATGCAATAAATAAAGTATGTTATGATGATTAATTAATTAAATAAAAAATACTTATTAGAGTACAATTACAATTATTTAATGGAATTAATTGTGATTAAATAGAGTTGTGTGACATGGTCGAGATAAATATGGTCACATGCCCATTGGAGCTAATAGTATTTTTTTTTTCCTTACGCCCGGTGGCCCAATGGTGGCCGTTAGGAACTTTTAGCAATAGCCACCACGAACTTCTGCCGGACCCACGATGGCAGCTATGAACTTCTAGCAACCTCACTGTGGCCAACATGAACATCTAGTGGCTTTGCAGTGGTTGCTACAAACATCTGACCACTCCACAGTGGCCACCATGAATGTTTGGCAACCTTGCTGTGGCCGATATGAACTTCCAGTAGCCCTACAGTTGCTGCCCTGAACTTTTAACGCACATGTGGTGGTCTTCATCAACTTTTGGTGGCCATGCACTGATACCCCACTAAAACACGTGGCAAAAACCAATTTTTGGAATAATTTATTAATAACCAAAAACAATATTGAAAGTAGTTTTTAATATTATTTGATAATTTGAAATCACAAAATGGATTAATGATTAACAAGGGAACACTAGTATTAGGGACTTAGTCTTAGAAAATACTTAGAATTTTGGGAATCAAGAAAAATTTTCGGACAATCCATATAATGTATGGACGATGCTACCTTAACAATGTTGCATGCGACAATAATACATCTAAAAGCTTAGAAATGCGAAGGGGGAGCATTATTTAAAGGCTAGAACCTCTAGCAAACCACCTTAGCTTGATGCATTATAGGTTTCTTACGATATTGATTCTAAACCTTAAAAAGTTCGTAGTCACTTTGATGCATTAAAGAATGAGACATTTTTGTGGTCAACATACTTGGAACGTTGAGTGATCACATGAAGCATTGTGGAAACTCCATCCTCAAGAAAGAATCCAAGTCCTTTTATTAGATTAGATCAAAGAGACAATAAATCTCCCCCTTGAGATAGAGTTAATGGATTATTTTCTCAGTCCCTCACCATGGCATTTGACTAGGATTACTAAAATACTTGTTCTTTGTGAAATTTAGTTTCACGTATGTGATTAAATTGAGTACTCGAGCATTAGAAGTAGTAAATTAAAGTGACAGTCTAATTGACTTTAACTCAAATATAGAATATTTCATAGAAGAATCAAATATCAAAATAATTAAGAATTGCACTTGGGATTAATTGATTGAATTCAAAAAAATTATTTAGAGTTTAGTCACGATTATTTAGTAAAATTAATTGTAATTAGATAGTAACCCGATGACAAGTGTTATAGGCTTATTAAGCTAAAATATTTTTCCCTTTGGATCCCTCTTCAAGCTAATGTAAGTTGACCATGGTGATGGACTTTTTATTTATTTAGTTGTCATGTTTATTTAATAAAAACAAAGGATTAGGATTAAGATACAACCAAAAGCCAAAGGAGCATGAGAGCACGTGGACTAGGGTCAAAACCTAAAGAATTTAATGCTCAGATGATTTCTATATTGTACTGCCTTACCAAACACTGGTATAGGCTTTTGTATTTATAACGGAAGTTATTACAATAGATAACAACTTTACAGATATGAGATATGAGATTACATTTCGAATTCTAAAATAGATCAACATATATAATTAAATTCTAACTCTCTAATGCTTATCAATTGTACCTGTGTGATCTTTATCCTAATCTTGGAGATTGTCTTGAATTTGAACTAGCTTATCATTATCCTTAACCCCAGCCCTATGAGTTTTCTATGAGAAAAGATGAGGTTTGACATTTTTCAAACCTCATCTCTCCTCTTGGCCGTGAACTACATACACTACAAAAAAAACATGATTTAGGGACATTTTTAATGTGACATTTTAAGGTAAAAAATGTCTCTATTTAATTACGGACACTCAATTAGTGGAAACGTTGCTACAATAAATACGACCCCTCTTACTGAGAGGGGTTGTTCCACTATTAAAATGACTCCTGGTGGAGTCATTTTGTTAAAACAACCCCAATACAAAACATCCCTAAACCATGTTTTTTTTGTAGTGATAGTTGTAGTAGGGAGTTTATTTTTCTACTACTACTACAACAAGTAATCATTTTCTACTACCAACAAGTTTTTCCTTCTCTTCAAGTAAACTCAACTCTATAAATAACGGAAACTATAGGGTGTTTTTATACATTCTTTATCCTACACATTGGAGTCACACTAGAGAATAATTTTATTCTCTCCAAAAGCTCACACTCTTTATATTTTCAAAAACATTAAGGTCCTGTTTGATTTGCGGAATAGACCCTTGGATTGGACTAGCTAATACTAAGTATGGCTAGTCCTTTGTTTGGTAACACTCTATTCCTAAGAATAGTCTATTCCCATGAGACTACTAATCTCATATACACAGGGTTAGCTAAGCCACTCATTTTTTAGTGGCTTAGCTAATCCTTTCCTATGAGATTAAATTTCATTCTCTCTCTACACACACACACACACACACACACACACACACACACACACACACACACACACACACATATATATATATATATATATATATATATATATATATCTCCGTTTCTCTTTTCTCCGTCTCTATATTTCGTATTCTTCTGGTACAGTTTTTCTGCAAGTGCAAACAAAATTTTTTGGGGAAACTTCACTTTGGCCCCCTGAACTTCCACTCGATTTTACAAACCCCTCCGAACTTCCAAATCTCTCATTTTGGACCCCCTGAACTTTCAATTACTCTCAATTAGAACCATTCTGTTAATTTTAGTTGTTAAAAATACAAAAAAAGACCAAAATGTCCTTGATTTTCATTTTTTTTTTTAAATAAAAAAATTTTAGAAGTTGGAATTTTATACAAAAGTCAGGGGTATAAACATCATGTAGCGTTTAAAATTTGACGGAGGGATCCACATTGAGAGTAATTGAAAGTTCAGGGGTGCAAAATGAGAGATTTGGAAGTTCAGGTGGGGTTTGTAAAATCGAGTGGAAGTTCAAGGGGCCAAAGTGAAGTTTCCCCAATTTTTTTTTTTTTTTAATTTCTTTTGATTCTCTATACCATTTCTCTATGATTTTCTTCTCTCCGTTTATTTGTTTTTTTTTATTTATTTACGTACCTTTTTTTTTTTTCATTATGTTTCACCGTATCTCTTTTTTCTCAGTTTTTTCTTTTTTTCTTTGACGGAGAAACAGAATCTGCAAGGTTTTTATAAAATACAAATATATAATATGTTTTTTTGATTTCTTTTGATTCTCTGTACATTCTCCAATTATATTTTTTTGATTTCAATATTGAGTTTGATTTTGTAGCATAATTGCAAAAAAAAAAAAAAAAAAAGGCCATATACCTGACATAATTAAAAACAAAAAAGAAAAAGAAATTATAGTAAAGTTGTTTATGTTTAAAAAAAAAAAAAGAATGAAAGTCCTTAATATAAATTGTATTTGTATTATAAGGGTATTTTAGGAAATTTGATCACAATATGATTCCATTCACCAATATATTGCATTGTACCAAATGAAATAATAGGATTAGCTTGTTTATTCCAGCGTTACAACTAAACAAAAGAATATGAATAGCTAATCCATTCCATACTCTTCTTTTCTCAGGGGTAGCTAATCATTTTTCAATGGACAAAACATTCCACGAACCAAACGAGGCCAAAGATGTATTATTAAATCTTGCCCCTCAATGGATAGAACTTCTTATTTGCCTTTACCTTCCTTAATTAATTATTCCCTAATCTTGTATTACTCTAATTAAGGAAATAAATCCCACAACATTTCTGTCGTCCAATGAGCCACAACCTTCTTGGCACTCTATGAACTACTTATAGGTTTGGAACTACGTAAATGAACCTCAATACAATTCAATCTTCCATTAAAAATAATCATTAATTTTTCATTTTTTGATCAAGACCCTCAAAATAATGCCGAAAATGATTTCGGTTATTTGCTTGGTACGAAAATTATTTTTCCATTGCAATGGAAACCACTGAAAATGTTAGACAACCAAATATCATTGTCAACAGTTACAAAAAAAAAAAAAAAAAAAAAAAAACCCATAAAACTCATAGATGGGAAGGGGGATTGGGACTAGAGCCAGCAATTTAACCCACAATCTGCAAATTTGACCAATACAACACGTAATTTTAAGGTTATTGTTTAGGTTAAACGGGTTTAAGTTATAAACGGATGACCCATTTAGAAAATATGTGACATGGGTCAACCCACAAACTTGCGGGTTGACCCGTTTATATATAGACAATGAGAATGGTAAAACTATCAAAAAAACCTTAAGTTCGGGTCATTCGGGTTGTGTCAACCCGATATGACTCATTAATTAAATGGGTCATACGGGTCGTGTTATGTTACCCGTTAAATTAGGGTATTGTGTTCAGGTTGACATGTTTGACCCGTTTATTAAATGAGTCGTGTGTCGATCTAAACAGGTTGGCAACCTAGGTCAAGCGGGTTAACTACCTGAACTCAACACGTCAACCCGTTTTGCCACCCCTAATTGTGACATAGTAGGGAGATTTTTTTTTTAGGAAAATGAAAAAAAACAAAAAAACAAAAAGAAATAATAAAATAATAATAATAAAAATTCTCACAAATGTTAAGGTTTTAGGGAAACCCATATTTTTTGTAGTATCAATAAGATAAGAACAATTATTACATTAATTAAGTAGTGATAGCTAAAACAACCATTTGTCTCAGCTCATGGATTAAAAGCACTCATTATTAATATAATACATGTGGTGAAATTTTTTATTTTTCCTTTAATCGAATAAATAAACAGGTTACTTAAAAAAAAAAAAAAAAAAACAAGCAGCAACAATTTCTTATTCGGTGAATTATGACTTCTCCTTGATTATATAAGTAGTTCTTCTTCCAATTGTTGCAGCAACTTTGCTCGTAACCTTCCACTTCAGTACCTGTACGGCCACATCTGCCATAATAAGCTCTGCTCATTACAATTATATATTCAGAGCAAATTCATAAAAAAATTATTTGAAAACATTATTAACGGGCCAAACCCACCATTATTGTTAAATCGTCATTTGTTCTAAAAGTTTACGTCAATAGAAATTGGTAAATTTAATTATTTAATTAATACTTTAACACAAATAAGGTAAATTGCAAAGTCAAAGGAATTTAAATGGTTGCAAAAGTGCACGTTTTTTTTTTTTTTACCTATAAAGTTTTCCTATATTATTCTTATTTATTTGAAAATAAAGACAACATTATTATTAAATTCATGTTATCTCTAATATATATATATACATAAAATCGTGCATATCGACACAACATACCTTAGAGGATGAAATTTTTGCAATTATCGGCGATACACCATCTAGTAAGTAATTTGATTGTTTGCCAATCACCAAGTATGACAAGATTCTTCCCAGCACAATTTGCCCTACAAATCCATAGTCTTGCTCTTTGGGCAACATCATATGAAGGAGGACTAAGGAGATGGGGAGGAGAAAGGCCGGGAGGAGGAGGAGGAGGAGGAGGAAGAGATGAGTAGGCCGGCGAAGGCGCAGAGGAATAATGGAGCGGAATTGGAGGGTCGCCTCTGGCCCTAACGGTTACAAGAAAAACCATTAAAATATTTAAACTTATCATAATCACTATAAATGTCCTTATAACACTTGTATCCATGGCTCCTCTCTCTTGGTATTGAGATTTTATTTATTTATTTATTTTTTAATTAATTTACTTTTGTTTTGTGGATATGGAGCATAAATCATCCTCATTTATAGGTCTTGCATGTGTGAAGATTTGATCAATAATTATTATTTTATACGTCTTTGTGGCCTTTGATAAAAAGTGACTCTTCATTGAAGTCGTGTTTCATGGCTACATAGACTAATTATATATGACTTCTCGCAAGACTTATCAGGTGATTGTTACAATTCGGTGATTTCAATTTGTTAGACTTATTATATGAATCGTGCCTATTAACTTGTAAAATAAACAAATACTCGAAAATAATGAGAGGCTAAAGAATGTCTAATTAAATCTTGCCTAGGGCTTGCAATTCAGATTGGCGGGTTGCGGTCAAGTTGACCCATTTGATCAACCAATCCAAATACGATCTGTTTAATTAAACGAGTTTAGGGCTGTAAACGAACAAAGCTACCTGATGTGTGCTCAATATTGCATATTTGAACCCCTTAATTTACATTGGTTAATACTTTAACAGTGTCTTAATCTAATGTTTTGTATTAGTTTTGTGTTTTTAATGTTTTGTAGGTTGTTGAAGGAAAACTGCACTTTTAAAGGAAAAAAATGCAAAGTTTGGAAGAAAGCACACTTTGAGAAGACCTAGATGATGTGATTAAGTTTAACCAAATCAAGGAAATTATTAAATCGAAATTTCTCTAACTGGAGTCACAATCGGATTTGATTAATTTTAGATTCTACACATGTCTCAGTATTTTGACCATAACTTTCCATTCAAATATCGGATTGAGGCGAAACTAGTAGCATTAGAAAGCTAACTCAAAATAACACAATTTATTGTGAAATAGAATTTTCCTAATTCGGATGTTTACTATGCCAAAATCATCCCGCAATAAAAGAACACAAATCTGGACGAATCCTATTCCAATTTGTATTGGGATTGCTTCCTAATTTGACTGAGAGACGGATCTCCGAATTTCCTAAGATTACTAGGGCTTCTAGGACTTTCCTAAGACCTATAAGTAGACTTTTAAGCTTTAAGGAGAAAGGGACAATTCTAGAGGCAATTCGAGAGAACAAAATTCCACAGCGTTCCTCTTTTTAGTTTAGTTTCTCTTTAGGTTTAGGTTTTACTTTTCATTGTTATATGGAGCTAAATTCTTAACTGAGGTTGATGATGAAACTTCACCAATGAAGAACAATAGTACTTTCATGGAAGTCTATATTGTCCGATTTTATTGGGTTTAATATTTCAATTGTTTTACTTCTTTTCAATTTGTGGAATGATTCTTGTATATCTTTTGTGATTCAAGAATACATCTGATGATTTGAGATCATTTCACATAATTGATTGCTTGGTTTTAATTGCCTAAAAAAATTGGATATCCCTTATGATTTGTTCTGTGGATACACTTGGTGTTTTGATTGAAATTAGATATCTTTTGTGTTCTACAAATACATCTAATGTTTTGATATCTTGTTGTGATTTACGAATACACTTGATAATTTAAATTAAATTGGATTTCTTTTGTGATTTGTGTAAAAGAATTGATACATGTGATGATTTTGATTAACTTTTTGAAGCGAAAGTAAAACATACCTATGATTTTATTGTGAGAACATTGGATAATATTGATGAACACAGAACATATTGCTATGATTTGGTAAGTGTGGATTCCAAAACCTTAGTACCTTTATCTTTTGGTTTATTTTATTTTATTTAAGGCCTGTTTGTGATTGCGTTTGAGGGGTTTAAAAGTGCTTTTAACACTCAAAAAGTCCATTTGAAGAAAAAAAAAATCATTTGGTAAAAAAATTAAAAGCGCTTTAAGGGTCCAAAAAACATAAAAATTAGATTAAAAATGAAGCTTTTGTCCAATAACACTTTTTGACTTAAAAGCTCTATTTCTCAAACGCAATCCCAAACAGGTTCTTAGTTTATGCTTTCTTTTATTTTCAAAAACCAAAATTAAAACCTCTTTTGGAATTAGGTTAAGATTTAATTAATTTAAATATAATTTATTCTTCAAAAACAAAATTTTTTGTAGGATCGACCTCACACTTGCAACCCTTTATTGCAAACGATTCATGCACTTGCGAGTATTTTAATTTTGACACAACAAGTTTTTGGCGCCGTTGCCAGGGAATTGTTTGATTTTTGAAAACAATTTATTTCTAAATTGATTTTATCTTTCTACTAGTTATAGTTAGGATTTTAATTTTGCAATTTGTTTTTATTCCTGTTGCTAATAAAAAAAAAAAAAAAAGATTTTTCTTCGTTTTTTTTTTGTTTTTGTTTTGTTTTGTTTTTTTATTTTTTTTATTTTCCATGTTTTGCAGCTTCTACCGCAGATCTTTGCGTATACCAATGCAAGTGCAATCGAGCGCACATCTGGTATGCTTGAGCGCACTCGCGTCCTGCGCTCAATCCCTACCTTCCTTAGCTTGAGCACACCAGTAGCAGCAAACAAATCAGCGCCTGTGCCCTCGATCCTATCCAAGCAGCGCTCAAGCGCACTCGCGCAGCCGACAACACCATCAGAGAATCCAGCGCACTTGCGCTTGACCAACTCCTGCACAAGTTTGAGCACACGCACGCAACCGCAGCATCATTGACGGATCAGCGCAACTGTGCTCGATCCCTCTCATCCTTCGCAGAGTGCACCAAGACGGATTAGGACCTGAAATTTTGAAAAATTTAATTTTGGTCCGTTTTGAGAATTTTTTAAGTTTTGGTTTTAATATTTGGTATTTTAGTTTTGTTTTATGCTTTTGTGTTAGTTTTAATTTTTTGTTTTTATAATACTTATTTTTGTTTATTTTATTTATTTTTTAAAAAAAAAAACAAACAAACAAATGGTTAATGTTTTATGTGGGATATTTGCATGCTAAAGAGTGAGAGTGAAGCATGAATTTTCTGTGTAATGAATTTAATGATTTTCCTGCACAACATGCTTTTCCTAGTTGTAGGACACCCGCTCCTACCAACTACCCTCACAATTTTTATCTACATGAACTAGAGCAACCAATCTGATTTCCCGTGGCAAGCACAGGCTACAAAAAATTATGCTCCCCAAACTGATGAACTGCACCATCCAGAATGTTCGCAGTTCGATAACCAATCTTCCATGCCTTCACCCTACAACTATCCTTCTCAACAGTCATCATTGGAAGACACGTTGCAAGCACTTATGCTAGAGATGAAGAATACCAACATGATTAACTCCCAAACCTTACAAGAGCTCAAGAATTTCAATATGGAGCTTAAGAATGTCACCATGAGCAATAGTCAGGCTATACAAGTCAACACTCAAGCGATTGCAAGGTTGGAAGGACAGGTCGATCATTTTGTTGATGAATTCAATCGGATAGAGGAAGAAGAGCTTCAAGGTCAACTGATGGCTAAAGGTCACTACATGATTGATGAGGATGAACCCAAAAATTCTTATCATCAGCATGCTCAAGTCACCACCACACTTGAGAGTGAGGAAATAGTGGATAACAATGAGAAGGAAGAAAAAGAGGAGCAAGTTGAGCACCCTGAGAATAGTGAGGCCCCAACATATCCTAATCTACCTAGTGACAAGGAAGTGAGTACTGAAGCTCCTGCCTAATCACTCTCCTTCTTGAGACACATCAAGAACCGATAGCTTCATCTCCTGAATGTCTCAAAGAGCCATCTTATGTCAAGATACTCAAGGACTTATGCACCCAAGTGCACAAATCTTGGAACCATTTTCCTAAGAATATCCTTCGAAACAAGAAAGTCGGCAACATAAGATGGCGAAACATCCTTCCAGAGTGCTATGAAGTTTTGAAGAAGAAAGGGTGGAAGGGATTGGTTGGACTAGGGGTGGCAAAACGGGTCGGGCGGGTCGACCCGTTTGCGACCCGTGATGACCCACCACCTGTTTAGGGTATACCCAGACACAACCCGTTTAGTTAATGAGTTGACCCACCAAACTCAGACATGACCTGTGAATTTCACGGGTCACCCGACACGACCCGTTTAACCCATTTAATTTTTTTAAAAAAACTTTGCTTTCTCTCTCGGCTCCGTCTCTCTCTGGTCCGTCTTTGAATGAAGAAGATTTCTTCGAAAGTTTGAAACCCATTTTTGAATAAAGGAGATTTCTAGAGAGAGTAAGTTTGTGAGAGGGAGAAAGAGAGAAGGTGGGAGGCTGGAGCTTAGGACTGGGAGCAAGAAGAAAGAGGAGAAAAAGAAAGGAAAAAGAAATGAAGGAGATTGCGATGGTGAGGTTGTCGGTAGAGGAAGAAAATAGAGAAGGTGGGAGCTTGGGACTGGGACTGGCAACAAGAAGAAAGAGGGGAAAAAGAAATGAAGGAGAATAGGAGATGGCAAATGGGGGTGGGGGAGGTTCTCGGTAGAGGAAGAAAAGAGAGGAGAAAAAACAAAAGGAGCAAGTAGTGGGAAATGGGAAATTGGAAACAGTACCCATGTGTTGAGATTAACAAAGGAAAAGTGAAAAACCACTGGAAGAGGACAACATTTCACGTGAATATTCCTCGTGAAAAACAATATTCCACCAGCTGGCATCCACGTGCCTTATATTTTAAAAAAAAAGAAGAAGAAGAAGAAGAAGTTAAACGGGTCTGGTGAGTCACCCGTGGGTAACCCGCGACACAACCCGCCAAACACGAAATAAATGGGTCAAGCCGTTTATGACCCAAACCCGTTTAAGGTAAACTCAAACCCGGTAATTTTGTGTCGTGTTCGTGTCGGGTTGTCGGGTCGTATCAAAATTGCCAGCCCTAGGTTGGACATCCGAATAATCGGGGAAAATGCTGTAAAGTTTTCTTTTCCAGTTTATTTTTTGCACTTCACTCCATAAGTTCTTACTTTATTTTTTATTACATTTTATTTTTGTTTCTAACAGCAATTGATCTTTTGATGTTTGTTTATGTGAGAAAATATTGCTGTTAGTTTTGTTGACAGGTGTTTTGATGTCTAATTTTGGGGGACGCCTTGGCTTTGTTCACATTAAGATTTCTTTACTTCTGGTAATGTATTTCTATACTACACATTGAGGACAATGTGTAAATCAAGTTTGGGGGTATGAAAAGACACTGTCTGTTTGTTTGTTTTTATTTGTTTATTTTTATTTGTTCTTTTGTTCTAAAAAATTTTGAAAAAAAAAAAATGTTGTTGTCAAGTTTGAGTTAAATTGTAAATGTGGTTTTCATTTCATTGGCTTGCTTAAAAGGTTGAACACATCATCATGTCATTAAGAGTCTAAGTCCTTTGACTTATTTTTAGGTAAAAGAGTTTTCACTTGTTTTGAGTTGAATTTTAATGAGCACATTAGCATGTTTTCTGTAAGGTATGATGTTTAAGCTTAAGCTTGTTCCTTTGAGATTTGTTGGATAACCTATTGATGAATAACCTTGGCTTACAAGATAAAAAAAAAAGAAAAAAGAAAAAAGAAAAAAATAACATTTTGAGTTTTTTGCTGAGTAATCGAATTTCTTGCCTCATTAAGCATTGAGTATTCGTGTCAAAAGGTGTGAAGTTTGAGTTGATTGATGGTACCGTTAGTTTGGCTTCGTAGCCTTTTTTACTTGAGTTAATAAGCCCTTAGGGATGTTTACATCTAGTGTCCTAAAACCATTTGGTTTGAGAATCACTAACCTAACACTTGTTACATGGGTCAATTATAAAGCTTAAGGGAGTTTAACATTGCATAGCATACACAAAGAAAAAAAAAAAGAAAAAAAAAAAGAAAAGAAAAAAAAAAAGAAAAAGAAGTTAGAAAAAGAAGAAAAATGTTTATCTTGCCTTGGTTGTTTCATTTGATAGGAATTCTGACAAATTTTGAGGAACTTGTTTTGAGTTTAAATTGGAAGCCTCATGATTGTATGCTAATTTCACTTTGCACTTATCAGAACATATGATGTCTCAATTGTCTATTTATGAGTGATTTGATTTTAGATGCCTTTTTGATTGTGATGATGATGTTTGTCTTTTTAAGTTTGCTCATGAATAAGAACCATGGTTTGTGTATAACTTCATTCTTGTTAACGACATAGTGCTACAATGTTTGTGGGTATCATTCATGTTAAGCCCTCACGAGACTTCACTCGTCCACTAGGGATGCTTAGGGGTTTAAAAGGCTTGTTGCATATGCTAAATGCAATCATCTCTCCCACGATAGAGGACCTATGTTTCTTGCTTTCATTTTATTTTTTGTTTTGTTTTGTTAAGGGACTAGCAAATTGTAAGTTTGGGGGTGTTTGATGTATGGTGAATATTGCATATTCGCACCCCTTAATTTAGATTGGTTAATCCTTTAGCAGTGTCTTAATCTAATGTTTTGTGTTAGTTTTGTGTTTTTAATGTTTTGTAGATTGTTGAAGGAAAACTATGCCTTTAAAGGAAAAAAAAAATGCAAAGTTTGGAAGAAAGCATACTATGAGAAGACCTAGATGATGTGGTTAAGTTTAACCAAATCAAGGAATTGATTAAATCAGAATTTTTCTAATTAAAGTCAAGATCGGATTGGATTAAATTTCAGATTCTACACACATCTTAGTATTTTGACCATAAATTTCCGCTAAAATATCTAATTGAGGTGAAACCAGAGGCATTACAAAGCTAACTCAAAATACACAATTTATTGTGAAATAGGATTTTCCTAATTCGGACGTTTACTATGTCAAATCGTCCTGCAATAAAAGAATGCAAATATGGATGAATCCTATTCCAATTTGTATTGGGATTGCTTCCTAATTTGACTGAGAGACAGACCTCCAAATTTCCTAGGATTACTAGGGCTTCTAGGACTCTCATAAGACCTATAAATAGATCTCTAAGCTTTAAGAAGAAGATGACAATTCTAGAGAACAAAATTCTATAGCTTTTCTCTTTTTAGTTTAGTTTTTCTTTAGGTTCAGGTATTACTTTTCATATTTATGTGGAACTAAATTCTCAACTGAGGTTGAAGATGAAGCCTCACCGATGAAGAGCAACAGTACTTTCATGTAAGTCTTTATTGTCCAATTTTATTGGGTTTAATATTTCAATTGTTTTACTTCTTTTCAATTTGTGGAATGATTCTTAGATATCGTTTGTGATTCAAGGATATATCGGATGATTTGAGATAATTTCACATAATTAATTACTTGGTTTTAATTGCCTAAAAAAATTGGATATCCCTTGTGATTTGTTCTACGGATACACTTGGTGTTTTGATTGAAATTGGATATCTTTTGTGTTCTACAGATACATCTGATGTTTTGATTTAATTTGGATATCTTGTTGTGATTTATGGATACGCTTGATGATTTAAATTAAATTGGATTTCTTTTATGATTTGTGTAAAAGAATGGATACATGGGATGATTTTGATTACTCTTTGATGCGAAAGTAAAACATACCTAATATTTTATTGTGAGAACTTTGGATAATATTGATGAACATGGAACATGTTAGAACAATTTTCTTCACGGTGGATTTCCCGTTCTTTGGGATCTTCAATACGTTGTCATATGCACTCGAAATCGCTACAAAATAGCAAAAAGCTTCAATGGGTCCGACGGCGTATGTGCCGTGGACACTCTATTGTCAAAGTTAGAATCTAAGAGAAATATTGTGCTTCGGCGCATAATAATTCAATATGCTCAATAATTTCTGATCTCAGAGAGAATCTCTTTTTACCTTGTGTAGGGGCCTATTTATAGGCTTGGGGAGTTGAAGTAGACTTGGACTAGATCTTCTTATTAGAGTTGGATTAGGATTCCTAGAGCTTGAGTTTGAATTGTGCTCATCTTTCTCTGTAGACTTTGAATAGGACTCCTTTATTCCAATATTATCCTAGTTGGAATATATCTTCTTATTTAATTAATAGCACTTGTTTATTTAATTAATATCGTTGTGGGCCTATCCATGGCCATTGGGCTCAGAATTTGGTGGGCTTGTAGTGTGAATTTATTTATAAAAGTTACCCCCAATTCCCTTAGCCGAGGTATTTGGGTAACGGGAATTTAGTCAAAGCCTTCAGGCGGCTCATTAGTTGATCTTGTCCGAGACGTGTGTCTTTGGGTGAGTGTGCTTTGAGCTCATCAGTTGGAGCTCTTCAGCTCTGTTTTTAGCATCGCCTAAGTTCCCGAGAGCACCCCCCAGCTCTATCCTTTGCTTGGAGGTTTACTCGTCCTTCAATTCAGTCGGGCTTGATATACGAATATTCTTCTAATACACAAGGGGATCATGCCCAGGTCTCTATCTGAGTCGTCAAGATAATCCAAACCTATCCAATAACCTTTAAGCAGTAATTTACAAGTCTTTCAGTAGACTAACCTTTGTTCCCCATTTGCCTTAGGGTGATTCCTTGTTTTTGTCCAAGGTTTTCTCCTTGTCTCTGAGTATCTTCTAGTTTTGTGACCGGGTTGTCGCCTGTTGCTTGTTTTTAGCCCAAAATTGTCTCCTTGTCTCCTAGTTGCTGAGAGTACCCCCCAACTCTTTCCTTTGCCCGGGGGTTAAGCCTGTCATATCCTTGAGACACCCGGGGATCATGCCCGGTTCTCTTCAAATGCCCATTTTGACAAACTCGGCTCCGAACCTACGTAATAATATTCAAACAATAATTCACAAGTCTTTCAACAGTCTAACCTTTATTCCCCGTTTGCCTTGGGGTGATTCCTTTTTTTTGTCCAATGTTTTCTCCTTGTCTCCGAGAATCTTCTAGTTTTTGCCCAAGGTTTTCTCCTTGTCTCCGGGAGTGAACCTGTACAATAATTTAATAATAATGATTTATAAGTCTTTCAACAGATTAACCTTTGCTCCCTTCTCGCTTTGGGGTAGCTCCTCGTTTTGTCCAAGGTTTTCTCCTTGTCTTTGGGAATGAACCTTCTTGTTTTTGTCCAAGGTTGTCTCATTGTCTTCTTGTTGCCGGGAATGAATCTTCTTGTTTTTTGACCGGGTTGTCCCCTGTTAATTGTTTTTGCCTAAGGTTTTTTCCTTGTCCTTGTTTTAGAGAGTTGTCTCCCTATCCATTGTTTTTGCCCAAGGTTTTTCCCTTGTCCTTGTTTTAGAGGGTTGTCTCCCTATCCATTGTTTTTTCATAAGGTTTTCTCCTTGTCCTTGTTTTAGAGGGTTGTCACCCTATTCATTATTTTTGCCTTAGCTTTTCTCCTTGTCTCCAGGGGTGAATCTATTTGTTTTTACTGAGTTGTCTCTCGTTAATTGTTTTTACCCAAGGTTGTCTCCTTGTCTTCTTGTTTTTTACCAGGTTGTCTCTCGTTTATTGTTTTTATCCAAGGTTGTCTGCTTGTCTTCTTATTTTTTCCCAAGGTTTTCTCCATGTCCTTCCTACCAAAGAGTAATTGTCAAAGGGGGTCCCCATGGACCGGGAACACTCCAGTGCTCAAATTAGCATTACTCTTTATTCAAATCAAATTTATTATTGAAAGACAACCACATAATAAAAAGCACAAATAAATCAAACGATGGTACCTGAGTGTGCCACTAATAGCACCCTGCTGAATCTTCTTGTTTTTGTCCAAGGTTTTCTCCTTGTCTCTGAGAACTTTCTCATTTTTGTCCAAGGTTTTCTCCTTGTCTCTAGGTATGAACCTTCTTGTTTTTGCCTAGGGTTTTCTCTTTGTCCTGTCTACCAAATAGTAATTGTCAAGGGGGGGGGGGGTTCCCAGGGACCGGGGACACTCCGATGCTTAAATCAACATTACTCTTTATTCAAATCAAATTCATTATTGAAAGACAATCAGATAATAAAAGCATAAATAAACCAAACCCTGGGCGTACTACTAATAGTACTTCTTTAGATGCTCCGTGTTCCTTGCTATTTCTCGCCACTGCTACTCCTGGTCCCAGAAGTAGTCTTTTCGGGAACATCTTTCGTGGTCACATTGTAACATTGGCGGGCTGCCCACTGGTCTCCCTTGACTTCTCCGACCCTGTGATTAGTAGGAAACTTCATCCTTAAGTGTGGGTTGAAGTTATCACCCAGAGTTCGCTAAGTGCCGCTCTACCGATGATGGTGTTGTATGCTGAAGGCCGGTCAATTATCAAAAATCTCACCATTATTGTCACTTGATTAGGGATAGTACTGGCTATCACCGGGAGATCAATGGTGCCAATTAGTTGAACCTGCTCACCCGTGAATCCTATTAGTGGGAACTTCGCTACTTTCTCTTGGCCTATGTTGAGTTGTTTGAAAGCTAGTAGGTACAAGATGTCAGCTGAACTCCCATCGTCTACCAGAATTCTGTGCATTTTATGGTTGGCCACAGCTAAGGTGACTACCAAAGCATCTGTATGGGGGACATATATCCCTTCATAGTCTTCATTAGAGAATCCAATCACTAATGATTCTTTCTTCTGAACCTTCATTGGCCTTTCAACTGCATATATCTCCTGGTTTCTTACTTGCCGTGCATAAGCCTTACTTGCGCGGTTAGACTCTCCTCTCCTAGAAAATCCTCCAGCTATTGTCTGGATCTCTGCTATCACAACCTGGTCTCTCAGCGCTCGGTGCTGCCGGCTACGACTCCTCTCTCTCATTCCTTGACTGCGTTCCCGAGGATTGTCTCCCCGTGGGTGATTCTCCTAGCCTCCTCCAGCCTGGTGTAGGTGATTCTCCTAGCCTCCTCTAGCCTGGTGCGAGTGATCCCGTGGACGGTGTTCTCAGTTACGATTATCTCTGTTGTTGTAGGGCCGATTGTCCCGGTCATTACTTGGTTGATTCCTATGCTCTCCTAGGAATTGAACCAGTTTACCGTTCTTGATGAGCTTCTCTATTAGTAGCCTTAGTGCTATGCATCCTTCGGTTTAGTGACCACTGGCTTTGTGGAAGTCACAATACCGATCCTTATTCTTCTCTGAAGGATTTTCCGGTATCCTTAGTGGCCGGACAAACTTTGGATCCCTCTTGACCTCCATCAATACCTTTGAAATTTCTGCGTTGAGAGGTGTGAAGTCATAATCCTAGAACTTCTTCCTTGAGGGCTTAAGTTCCTCCACTGCCTTCCGAATTTCCTTCTTTTTTTCTTATTTCTTCTTATCTTCTTCTTGTCTTGGATGTCTCGTGCTATATATCGCCTCCAAAACATCAACCTCATTGATGAACTCTTCTACCTTGCTCATCAATTCCTAGAGATTGCTCGGTGGTTTCCGCGCCATCTTTCTCATCACCGGTTCTTTGGTCAAGAGCCCGTGACAAATCGCAAAATATATCAAGTCATCCGAAGATTCTTTGATTTCCGTCTTCTCTAGATTGAACTGAGTTATGAATTGCTTCAAGGTTTCATCATTGTGTTGCTTTAAAGTTAGCGGATAGGACGGCGGTTTCTTCAAGGTCCGTGAAGTCATAAACTGAGTTAAGAATACCCAGCCTAGGTCTTCAAATTTGTCAACTGAGTCCGAGGGCAGCTTCCTGAACCAGTTTTAGGCACTTCCTGCTAAAGTGAGGGGGAAGGCCCTACAAGCCAACTCATTTGGGATGCCAAGGACACTCACATGCGATCGAAAATCTTCTAAGTGTTTGACTGGATCTCCGACCCCCTTGTAACTCACCATAGGAGGGGCCTTGAATTTTGTGGGCAACTGGTATTCCTCCACATGTGAGGAAAAAGGTGAACCGGTTCCGTGCAACTTCTTCTCCACGAAAGTATCCTTCACTTTACTCTTCCGATCCATCTCCATGATGGTGAACCTCTTGTCAAACTCTGCCATTCTCTGGTTGAGTTCGTCATCTCTATCTCGGGTGCCACCGACTTCGTTATCATTCACTCGATTTTTCTCCTCCCGTTTTACATGCTGCTCGAAGTTGTCTTCTTGGTGTCCTCTTTCGGGTTGATTGTGAGTGTCAACCTGGCTATTGTGCTCTTCTTCTTCCTACCTATCACGGGTTTCCTTGCGGTAAGACTGCTCGAATACCCGTAGAAGGAGTTATGCGTTCTGCCGTGTGCTTCCATCGCCGCAAAAAGTTCAGGATCTCCTGGTTTCGGTTGACGGAGGGGGTATGTTGTGCTGGACCAGTCCTTACTGAACTATGGGATTAACATGGTTGATGCGGATGACTGTGTCTGATTGTAGAGGGAGAACTGGGTCAACCTGGTGGGTACGATTGGCCGGTTTTGGATTAGGTTGGATCAATGTTCCAACCTGTTTGGCTAGCTCTGTCTGTGACTGTCAGATTGCCACGCTTCCTGATCGTGTTGTGGCCACCATGACGAAAATTTTTCTTTTTTCTTGCTTTTTTCTTTTTATTCATATCCAGGATAGGATATCCTCGAAATGCAATAAGTTGGAATAAGGGTGAGGTCGGCTTTAGGGATGAATTTGCTTGGCTGGCTCGGCGGTGCTGCAGTCCAAGGATCAGTGATGCCGCGGGTCCGGAGGTCGGCAAAGGCAGCGGGTCTGGCGAACGGCGACGTTGGCGGAGCTATGGGTCTAGGCTCTGGTAGTCTGATCGTGCTTCATGTTTGGCTATTGTCAGGTGACTTTCAACTCCTATTTGCTTCACTAGAATGTGGATTTGAGATGTTGGAGGTAGATCTATGCAGATCTGCTATGGATAAAGTAGATCGGCGAGTCCTACTGGTTGGTTGTTGCCGGAGTGCGTGCTCACACCGTGATGAATTTTTTTTTATGAGAAACAAACTAGTCATTCCCATTGATGGCACCAAACTATTAGAACAGTTTTCTTCACGGTGGATTGCGTGTTCTTTGGGATCTTCAATACGTTATCGTATGCACTCCAAATTGCTACAAAATAGCAAAAAGCGTCAAAGGGTTTGACGGCGTATGTGTCGTGGACATTTCGATGCCAAATTTAGAATCTAAGAGAAATATTGTGCTTCGGCGCACAATAATTCAATATGCTCAATAATTTATGATCTCAGAGAGAATCTCTTTTTACCTTGTGTAGGGGCCTATTTATATGCTTGGGGAGTTGATGTAGACTTGGACTGGATCGTCTTATTGGAGTTGGATTAGGATTCCTGGAGCTTGAGTTGGAATTGTGCTCCTCTTTCTCTGTAGACTTTGAAAAGGAGTCCTTTATTCCAATATTATCCTAATTGGAATATATCTTCTTATTTAATTAATAGCCCTTGCTTATTTAATTAATATCTTTGCCTATCCATGGCCATTGGGCCCAAGATTTGGTGGGCTTGTATTGTGAATCTATTCCCAACTGAATATGTTGCTATGATTTGGTGAATGTGGATTCCAAAACCTTAGTACCTTTATCTTTTGGTTTATTTTGTTTTATTTAATTGTTGTTGTTGTTTTTATTTTTATTTTTTCAAAAACCAAAATTAAAATGTCTTTTGGAATTAGGTTAAGATTTAATTTATTCATATATAATTTGTTCTTCAAAAACACAATTCCCTGTGGGATCGACCTCGCACTTACAACCCTTTATTGCAAACGATTCGTGCACTTGCGAGTATTTTAATTTGACACAACACTACCTGTGTGCTCCCTTGGGCTCAGCTCGTCCACGACTCGGTCATTAAATGAGACGTTTGTGGACATGAAACTATACTCGATATTAAACGATACATACCCGTGTAAAACTCAGCTCGCTTGTTTAAAGTTCGTGAACATACTCGTATAAAGGCTCGGCTCGCTTATTAGCGCGACTCGTATATATTTATATATTAATTCATAAATATATGTATATATATTAATTAATAAAAATGATTTATATAGTATATAATTTAATGACAAAAGTTAATCATATGGTCATATCTTAAATGATCTAACCATTAAGTATCTAACGCTAGTTGAATTAGCAATTTGAATTGTTAATCATATGATTGAATGGAAACTTATTATACTTAATCATATTATTATAGCTTAAGAATAAATTTATTATAATTTCTAAAATTACAGTTAATCTATTAAAACAATAACATATTTTAGTTGCAAAATTGGTCAACTAGAGCTATTTTTCTTATAGATGAGAGAAGATTGCACTTTATTATTATTATATTGCACTTTGATAAGCCAAAATCAACTTCTCTTAGACACATGATGGCCCAAAATGCAAATAAAAAACAAGAAGGAAAAGAATGTTTGATACATCTTTCCTCTTAAGTCTTTAGAACAAATTCGAATTAACACATAAAATGTACACGTCAAAACGCATGCCAAAACACATAAAACACATGCTCATTTTAATGGTTGCTAGCTGCATTCCACTATTTAATTTGAGCTCATCTCTCTTTGACACATCATCTTGAGATATGCACTTTTTATTAATCACATGCTTTGCTTTACTTTTCCCAAATCAGCTTCAACTCTTCATTTCGTCTTATTCCTGTCTTTACTATTCACATTTGAATGTAACCCTAAATTATCCAAAATCAGATATAATGTCTGATGCTCCTTACACCTAGTGACCACGCCTCCACCCAACTCCGCTTCATGCGGCGGTGGTCATGACAGTGTTCAGAGAAAGAGGCAGTTACGTGACGTGAATATAGGTCTTGTTTGGTACAATCTTTATACTCTCACCCTATAGATCTCTCTCATTCACCTTGTTTCATTGATTGTCGTATCATTAAAAAATTAGTTTTTTTTTGTTTCTTTGAATTTTTTTTTTATACTTGAATACAAAATTTAAATAATCTGATGCAAGCCAAGCTTGAGCTCAAGTACTCGGCTCGAGCTCGGCAAAAAAAAATTGAGCTAAAGCTTGAGCTCGAGCTCGGTATCCACCCTTGCCATGCTTGGACACGAAATGAGGCTCATGTCAAGCTCGAGCTCAACAAAACATTTAACGAGCCATGCTTGGGCAAGCACTACCCGCTCAAGCTTGGCTCGTTTACCCTCCTAAATGAATCAAACCCTTCAACCCTAACATAACTCGCAAGTTGGCTTGTTCGTCACGTTTCAACTCAAACACGATATGTTTGATTCGTTTGAACTAACCTAATATGACCTATTTGACCTGTTTCTGAACAAACACGACATGTTTGACTTGTTTTGACCTATATTTTTTGTATAAAAAAATATATATAATTTTATAAACGAATCAAGCAGGTCTCTCGGGTTGACATGTGATTGGCCTGTTTATTAAATGGGTCAAGCAAGCTGACTCGTTTGTAAACCGAACCTGTTTATGCCAAACCGTAAACCTCTAATTTTGTGTTTGGGTTCATTTCAGGTTCACGGGTTATGTCAAAAATTGTCAACCATAATCTTGCCTGCACTCCCACTTCCCTATACCCATTTTTTCACTTCTTTAAGTGTCTTTTAAAATCACCACTGAATTTGAGATTGATCTTTATTGGAATTTTTTTTTTTTTTTTTTGATAACAAACAATCAATAAAGCATGGATTTGTTTCTCCCCGCTTACAATCAATCCAAACTCTATCTATGACACTCTTAATGGCCTCACGAGCCTAATAATGAGTGGCTGAATTTGCATCTCATTTTACATGATCAATTCTCCAAGAACGAACATGACGTATTCCCTCTTTGATGTCATACACAATGTGACCAAATTTGCTCCAATTTTTGCTCTCCACTTTAACGACATTGACAATCTGTAGGGCATCTCCTTCCAACATATTATCAAAAAAATTCATCTCCCTCCCAAAATCCACTACATATAGAGCTGCCAAAGCTTCAGCCACAACAGGTTATACTAATATACTTTTTGTAAAACAATGTGCAGCTACAACTTCGCCTTCAAAATCTCAAGCTATAAGGCCATGACACTTGTCTACAATTACATCGCAGTTCAATTTAATCATATCTGGTAGGTTTTTGCCAAGGCAACATTATTTGCTTGTATGTTAACTTTTCGAAATTCATCAAGAAAATTATATGCTTCTTGGAATACTTGGTTAGGGTGGCTGAAAACGCCCCCATGCACCACAGAGATCCTTTGAAATCATATTTTCCATGCCACCACGGCCATAAGCTCAAGATCCTCCAATTCACACTGTCCCAACATCTCCTCAATCACATGATAAAAGGTGAGCCCCTCACAAGAACTTGTTGCAAACTCCGTACCAATCCCCTAGACATCTTGATAATATGCTTTACTGGTTCATCTCCCTTGCACAAATAGACACTAAGTATTAGGAATTACACCCCTTTTAAATGAATTCTGCTTTGTAGGTATGTTGAAGGTTGTTGCAGGTTGTCCACATGAAAATTTTAACCTATCCTCATTAAGTGCATTTCCTTATCTATATGATCGGCACTTCGGACTAAAAAATATCCATCAAAGGTGCCCCACCATATTAATAAGTCCTTTGGTTGGAAGGGGCTCAAAGGAATCTGACAAATGGTGTATGCTTACTCTTCTTGGAAAATTGTACTTATCAGCTTAGAGTTCCACCACTTAGTGTCTTGATCAATAAGCTCTAACACCCTTGCCCTTGTCTCTAATATTCTATATGGAGATTGGATAGAAAAAGATATCAGAGTCGGGATCCATTTATTACCCCACACCCTTATGTCCCTTCCATCACGCACTCGCCATACAACATCATTTTTTTAGTAACTCACTCATAGACATTAAGCTCTTCCAAGCAAACGAAGGCCGTTTCTGCAAGTTTGCCTCCAAAATATTAGTGTGGATAGTATTTTGACCGAATGATGCTAGCTGCCAAGGAATTGGGATTCTGCAACATCCTCCAACACTATTTAGCCAATAATGCTATATTGAAACTCACCAGGTATCTGAACCCCATACCTCCTATATCCTTTGAATATTCCATTCTTTCCCAACTCATCCAATGAATCATGGATTCCTTCTCTTGATGCCCCCATCAAAATTTCTATATCATTATTCCATTTATTTCCCTACATAAATTAATTAGGAGTTACTTCTACTATATGATGAGATTGCTTGAACCACAACTTTTAGTAGTACTTATTTCCTTGCTTTAGATAGAAACTTGACCTTCCAATTGTGCAAATGGTTCCATAATTTATCTTTGATTCCTTTGAAGGCCTTCATTCTAGATTTTCCAACAAACACTAGGAGCCAAGATACTTATCATACCTTTGTATTGCTGGGAGTCCAGATAGCTGAATAATTTCTTGTCTCCGCTTTGAACTTGTATTCCTACTAAATAAAAAAGAAGTTTTCTCTTGATTGAGCTTCTGACCAAATACCTTTTCATATTTTTCCATTAGCCCCATCAACCGACACCACTCCACAACATTTTCCTTACAGAACATTAAACTCTCATCAGCAAAGAAAAGGTGGCTAAGGTGAGGGCCCTTTTTAGAGGTTGGTACTCCAGAAATGAAGCTTGACCTCTCAGCATTATGAATGAGCGAACTAAGGGCCTCCCAGAAATTATGAAAAGATATGGAGAAAGTGGGTCGCCTTGCTGTATTTCTCGTTTTGGTTTGATACTCCCGACCAGTTGCCCATTTACCACTATTGCACAAGAGACTGTACGAAGACACATCATAATACGCCGTATCCACTGAATAGCAAACCCCAATTGACTTCTAACAACCTCCAAGAAATTCCATTCCACCATATCATGTGCTTTGCTAATATCTAACTTAATTCCCATGTAGCCCACCTCCCCTACAATCCTGTGTGCATGGAACGTAAAGTCTCATAGGCTGTCAATATGTTGTCAAAACTCAAATGATTAGGAATAACAACACTTTGGTTGTAAGACATGATATGGTGAACACCTATTTCAATATATTGGTGAGCACTTTGAAAATTAATAATCTTATACAACACATTACAAAGGTTGATTGGTCGAAAATCAGTCACTCGCGTAGGATTCTTAACTTCTGGTATATGATTAAATTGGGCACTCAAAGATATCAGGTAGTGAATTAAAGTGACAATCTAATTGACTTTAATTTGACTATAGAATTTATAGAGGAATCCAATGTCAAAATAAAACTTGTCATTGGTATTAATTGATTAATTCGAAAATATTTATAAGAGTTCGATTACAATTATTTAGTAAAATTAATTGTAATTAATAGTAATTTGTAACATGTCATAAGATAACAAGTTTCACATGCCTATTTGGAGCTAGAAATTTTTTTTTCTTTTGGTCCCTCTTTCAACTGATATAATTTGACCATGATGACATTCTTTTATTTATCTAGTAGGCTATGTTTTATTTAAAACGTAGATTACTATGAGACTGTGATTTGAGTTTGTGTGAGACACAGTTTAAGAGGAGACAAAAAAAATTGGGCTTGGGACAAAACACAAGCCCATGGGAGAGAGCTAGGAGGAACATGGACTAAGGTCAAGCCCTTATCCCATGCGTCACCTTTATGGATTACTCTAGCCGTCCACCCTCTCCTACGTGGAGTAGGAGATAGTTTTCTACTTCTTCAAATAATTCCACTATAAATAGAAGAGCCTTAAAGAGCTTTAGACACCACTTCAATTTTGAAGCCTCTCATGCTTGAGTCACACTAGAAAATATTTGTATTCTCTCTTCAAGATCCCACACAGAACTCTTTGGTCATCTTCTGACATTAAAGAGAAAAAATCATAGGTCTCAATCATCTTAGAAAGTTGTGTAGCAAGAAAGAAGAGGAACAAGATCCTCTCCATTTCAAATGAACTGGATAATATTCAGTTAGTTATAGTGGAGGGTATTTTTGTTTTTTTTCACTTTTTGAGGGGACAAAAATACCCCTCCATTATTACTAATTGGATATTATCAGTTCATTTGAAATGGGAGGATCCTAATTCGAAAGAAGAGAAGGAGAAAATCAAAGTTATTCAAGAACTCCAAATGATTGATTCCCTCAAAGTAAGCCTAAAGCTTGTTATTGAATTTTAATTATTGTACAAAATGATCTTTTCATTATCTTTGTAAGGTACCGCTCCATGGGATTATAAGTTATAATTTTGATGTGCATATTTGATGTACCTGATCCCAACAAATGGTATTCGAGCAGGCTTTATTTAAAATATGGAAAAGATGAAAATTTGTGAAACTTCATACATATATAGGCTTCAAATTCGGCTATATTGTGTTCTTGTTGGATTTTGATTCCAACAAACGTAAAAGCTTGGAAACGCAATTTTGGTTTTGTGACATGTTCTTTAATATGTTAGAATCATAGCTGGAGTGTTGCAAGTCACATGGAATACGTTAAGTATTTTATTTAATTATTCCGAACAAAATAGTGTTGCTGTAAATTTTATAATAACGATTCTTGAATATAATTTTTTAGCATGCTTTAAGAAAGTCCTAGGGACATTTTTTGCATGTGAAACTAATTCTCTTCCTAATACTTGATTGTTAACCTACTTGTCAGCTGTTGGACACTTTTGTTAAATTCCATTCTTTTGAATATAGTTGATTTTTTAAAAAAAAATTGTACAAATTAGTAATATTGGTGAATAGCCATAGTTGCCTCCTTGTGCACCATGAGTTTCCTTCTTACTTTTTCTAACTATTGACAAATTGACAATGATATAAAAAAATTATAAACAAAAAAAAGAAGCATTCCTTCCAAACTTATCAGCGACACTGACCTCTTATCGCTGAGACGAACATATCAGCGACGACATGCCGGCTCATGTGCCTAACATTCAGCGAAGACCAAGAATATTATTATCAACGATGACATTTGTCGTTGCTAATAATAGTTATCATAGATTACTTTAGGTCGTTGCTAATGAGCATCCTCGACAATTCTAGCAATGACAAATTTCTTCACCAACGCTCATTAGTGATGACTTAGAGAGCTTTAGGGATAATTTTAGTCATCAATTCCTTTTGTGGTTTGATGAAGTTTAAAAGTTGGTGGACAAAGATGATAGGAAATAGTATTTCCAACTAGAGCAATAAAATAAGAAAAATTATTACATTAAGAAATAGCTAAAACAACCATTTGTCTCGGCTCATGGATTAAAAGAACTCACTATTAATATATTTTTTATTTTTTATTTTTGACATGTCCATACAAGGGAAGGGGGAAGGAAGATTCGACCTAGTGACCTCCGCTTCATGAGGCGTGGTTCATAGCCTATTGAATTACCCATTGGAGACAACTCACTATTAATATTAAATATGTGGTGTAATTCTTTATTTTTCCTTTAATTAAAGTAATAAATAGGAAGCAACAACTTCTTATTCGGTAGAGCATCACTTCTTCTTGATTATATAAGTAGTTCTTATTTCAATTGTTGCAGCAACTTTGGACCTAACCTTCCACTTGTATGACTACATCTGCCACAATAAGATTGCCCGTTACAGTTATATATTTGAGACATGTTAGGGGTACTAACTATTTTATTAGCAGAAGCTTACTAAACTGATGTGTAGCTTATTCATTGGAGAAAAACAAAACAATTAATTAAGAGAAATATAACGAGTACCAATGAGGGAGCTACATATCAATTTAGTAAGTCTTTGTTAGCAAAAAGAGTTAGTACCCCTAGTATTTCTTTATATATTTAGAGCAAATTCATAAAAAAATTAGGGTTAAATACTAAAAACCCTCAAAGGGTTTGGACACTTTATTTTTTCTCCCCTAGGTTTTGATTTGTATCACAGGAGACACCTGTGGTTTTAATAAAGACCAAATTGGTCATTCCATCCATTGACTATTAGTTGACTTAACAGAAGTCCATGCCATTGACACGTGGACCAATTAAAATTCGACATCTGGCATAAGTGGCCACATCATCAGTGATGATGTGGCCACCTAATTAAATTTTTTATTTTAAAAAAAAATTAAAAAAATATATATATTTTTTTTTCAAAAAATAAAAGAAAAAAATTGGAGGTGGCCTCTTGGCCATTCGAGCCACCCCCTTTGGCCATGGGGGTGGTTTGGGGGTGGCCGAGCCACCCCCTTGGTGCCTCGGCCACCCCCATGGAGCCAAGGGGGTGGCCGAAACCACCCCCAATGGTGGTTTGGGGGTGGTTTCGGCCACCCCCATCCGGCCAGATGGGGGTGGCCGTATTTTTTTTTTTTTTGAAAAAATATATATTTTTTTAAAATAAAAAATTTAATTAGGTGGCCACGTCATCAGTAATGACGTGGCCACTCATGCCAGGTGTCGAATTTTAATTGGTCCACATGTCAGTGACATGGACTTCCGTTAAGTCAACTAACGGTCAATGGATGGAAGAACTAATTTGGTCTTTATCAAAACCACAAGCATCTCCTGTGATACAAATCAAAACCTATGGGAAAAAAAATAAAGTGTCCAAACCCTAAAGACGTTTTTAGTATTTAACCCAAAGAATTATTTGAAAACATTATTAACGTGGCCAAAGTCACTATTATAATTAGCTAGGGATGATGGGAGTTTGATAGGCAAGAACCTTTTACAGTTTGTTAAGATTGAAGAAGTAGCTAATTATGGAAACTTTACTTAATCTCTTTAAATTTTTGTTATTTTTGTAAGTACACCCTAAAGTTTAAAGCTCAAAAACTCTTAATTTAGTGTATCAAATTTTTAATTTTTTGCAATATTACTCATCCATTGAGTTTTTTCATTAAATCCGAACGGAGGAGTGTCAAAATTACCAAAATATCCCATTTTTTTGAAAAAATAAAATAAATTACAAAGATTCAAGCGTCGACCCAAATTTAATGAAATGTGCAAAAATACCCACACCTTTGCAATTTGTTTTTAATAAAAAAAAAAAAAAAAATTGTATTTTGGGAATTTTGACAGGATTTAACAAAAAAATCTAACGGGTGAGTGATATTGCAAAAAAAAAAAATAGAAGATCAATTCACTAAATTGAAAGTTTCAAAACTTTTGGAGAAAATAATTGCAAAAATTATAAAACTTTAGGAGGGTTAAATGAAGCTTTTCCTAACTAATTTAATTAAGCCAAACAATGCAAAATCACCGAAGCTCCTTTAGTAACAATTTTAAATGCTTGTCAAGAGATGATCAAAACCCCCCTTCCCCCCCCCTTCAATTAGGGCTGGGCGTTGGTAGAAAAAGTTTTGTTCGCCAAAATGTCGGTAAAGTCGAAAATTTCGCCGACTTATTCCGCCAAATTTTTTTTTAACATCGATAGGTGGTCAATAAAGTCGGTTCGATAAAGTTGGTATGTGAAAAAATTTGAAAATTATGGGCGAAGTCTGTCGGTATGCGGTCAATTCGGTTAACAAATTTTATTTCACCTACCAAATCAAATTTGTCGAAAAAAAAAAAAAAAAAAAAAAAAAGTTTCGCCTACCGCCCATTAGTCAATCAGTGTCGGTAGAGTGAGGTTGGCTATCGGTCAGTAGGCGGTGAATTTGCCCAGGCCTACTTTCAATCGCATTTGCCCCAGTGAAATCAAGTGAATTTATGTGATAATTTCTATTATTGAAGACATCCTTTAATACCTTTGAGTTTTGGCCTTTCAACGCTACTAATTACCTTTAACTATCATTATTTGTTTTTTGGAGTGTTGCGAATTACATATTCATGACTTCTTAAAATTATAGTTTTCTTTTTATTATTTTCTTAAAAAACTTTCTAGGGAAAAATGCAAAATTAATCAATGTGGTTTACTTGATTTGCAATTAGTTCTTTGTAGTGTCAAAATAAACTCAGAAGTTCTTGAAGTATGTCGAAAAGATAAGGTTTTTTTTTTTTTTCTTTTTTTTTTTTTCTTTTTGTCCTGCAGTCAAATCCCATCAACTGACTTAACAACAGAAGATTTGCTAAAGAATATTAAACTATAATGGCTTTTGAGAAAAGTGGCTTTTTATTGAGGTCGTTTCTCATGGCTACTATCACATATAAAGAAGCAATGACTTCTCGTAAGAGTGAAAATTCAAAAGGCTTTTAACTAATTGTGTAATAAACAAATACGAGAGGTTAAAGAATGTCTTATTAAATATTATCCCTCAAATGATGGATTTACATTAAATTTTTTTTTTTTTAAAAAAAAAAACAATGTAAGAAAAATAATAAATCTCATGTGATGGTAACACATCATTTGAAAATCAACTTTTGGAGAAAAAAATTTGAAAAGCGTGTAGGACTTCTCATCTCGTATTAGTCCATGTAAATAAATCACTAAGCATTTGCTGTGGTCCAATGAGCCACAGCCTTGTTGGGTACTCTATGAACTCATAGGTTTAGAAACAATATAAATCAACATTACTACAATTCAATCTTTTTAATAGAAATAAGTGGTTCAAGATTTAAGTGGAAATTCTCTATTAATATGTTAGAGTACTAATTACAAACGATTAAATTTTTATTATTTCTTATCGGTTTATATTTTTGGCCTAACTAGCGTTATAAACCTGACACTAAAGTTTATCCATCATTTCAATTAAATATTTTACTTATTATTTCCTTGTTCTACTTATGATAATGAGTATGAAATCGTTACTAAAAAAAAAAAAAAAAAGTATTATGGTTCTCAAAAATCACAAAACAAATATATATATATATATATATATATATATATATACCAAACAAAAAATGTTGGTGCTTTGAGTATAAGCGAATGAAGATGAGCTTGTTTTCTTCAACTTTTCATTAAGCTCTTTAAAATTTATCTAAATTTAACTTTGAAAATGTACTTTTATTATTATTATTATTATTTAACTTGCCACTTTTTAAAACTACCAAATATCAAACTCTGTAAATATTTCTCTACTTTAACTAAATATTATTTTTTATTAATAAATATAATTGCCATTAAACTCACTCACTTTGATTATATGTGAGAGATTTACCAAAATGTCACCCTAACAACTAAAATAATATTAAAAAATATATAATTTTGAATAAAGAGTTTGATAAATGATTTTATTTTTTTATTTTTTGTGAATTTTGTTAAACATTTAGAAAAATGTTAAATATGAAAGAGCTTAACGAGGATGCTCTTATGAGTATTGTGCAAGTCGTGTCGGGGAAAAGCAAATCTTGGCACAAAATTCGAGCGCCGGAAAAATATTTATTATTATCGGAGAATATTTTTATAAATTATCGGATCTTGTAAGCGGCAATATATCCTCTGCCGACACTAAAGTAAGTCGCCAGTTGCATTACTAATATTTGTTGGCGCTTGCTAATATTTTTGTAAATTAATGTTGCTATGTGATGTTGCTATGTACATTCAAAAATCCAATCATTCATTTAACAAAACGCTATTAAATAAAGAAATTATTATTATTCTCTTACTTGTGAACGTCTTATCACATGTACATTATTTTGGTATGCCAATTAAAATGCTTTAGCCAGAAATTAAGAATAATTCAAATCTATAAAATCTATCTCAAAGAGAATTTCTTATCAATTTTTAAGAAATGACTTAGATTCCTTCTTGAGAAAAACTCTCTCACAATACTACATGTGATTACTTAACAAACCGATGCCGTTCATCACACTAAAGGTCTCATTCATAAATGTGTCAAAGCAATCTCTACTTCACATCCGAGTAAACATTTCTCTTAGGATTTAGGTTCGTCATAACAGTTATATGAAGACTTCATCAAGAAACCTTGCACACCAAGTTCTTCATGACGTCTTCTTAAAAGCTTCATGATGAGAGCACACAAAGACCTCAAAAAGTTATATTTTTCACACCAAACTTTTGTGATATGTGTTAAATATATTGAAGTGGAAGCATGAGAGAGAGAAGAGAGAAAGCGGAAGCCAGAGATGGGCTGCCGGAAGTGGTCGACGGAGGGAGGCGGTGGCTGATAGCCCCAAAATGTTGGGCTTCAAACTTGAATCTATTGGGCCGGTTACATTAGCTAACATATAGGCCAAAACTCATGAATCATTAAATATGGTTGACCCAAAAAGATATGAACCGGGTCTAACCCATTTAACCGGGTTGACTAATTTGGACCGGTTGGATAGATTGACCTGGTTTGGACCCGATGACCCGGTTAGAAACTGGTGTTGGAGCGCCTTGGATGGATCTGGTTCGGGTTGTAAAACCCAATGAACCGAACCGGGTTTGAGACCCGCTGGGTCGGGTTGAGGCTGTTTGGAACCGAGTTGGCAAGTGGGCCAGATACATGGGCCAAAATGGCCGAAACACGTGGACTGTTGAATGGGTTGTTTTGGCTTGAAAGAGACGATCCGGTTCTAACCCGTTGAATCGGGTCGAAAATATTGGATCCGGATGATTTTGAATCTTTTTTTTTTTTTTTATCTGACACGTGGCAGAGGGCTAGGGCTGACGTGGCGGGCTCTCTGAGCGACATGTGGCAGAGGGAACGAGAAAGGAGCGTCTGGCACGTGGTGCTGCGGCCACATGACGTGAGTGCATCTCACGCTCTAGGAGTGCGTCTGGCGTGTGAAGCGCATGGGTGAGTGAAGCCCACATGCAAATCCTTTGGCCAGAGCATGGTGGCGCGTTGGCGACCCAATGGCGGCGATCTGGACGGAAATGAAACCATCGGCGACGGATCTATCGAACAGAGCGAAAACCATGCTGATCCACCTAAGGTGGTGGCGCGTGGAGGAGCGGTAGTGGCGCATGGAGGAATCAGCAGTTTTTGCTAGTGGCGCGTGCAATGCCGAAATGGGTTGAAATTGCATAGATCCACCAATCTGGGGGCCTTGACACCACTTTTGGTGGTTATTTGGCCGAGAGGAGTCACGGTGGAGGCAAGAGCAGAAACTGGCAGAGGCGCGTTGGAGGGCCGATGGCGGCGGATCTGCCACAGATATGTAGGTTTGTGCCTTGCAAGCATGAATCTAGTATAAATTTTCCCAAATGAGGCTGCGATGAAAGCGTGGAAGAGATTTTGAGCAGAAAACCGCTTGGCAGCGCACAGACGAACAAAATAGAGATGTCGCCAGAGAGAGCGCCAGAAAACGTCAAAGACGTTTATTGGAGGCCACAAGAAAGTGGCTCTGATACCATGTTAAATATATTGTTGAATATATTGAAGCGGAAGCATGAGAGAGGGAGAGAGAGGAGAGAAAACGGAAGGAAACAATGAACCTACCAACGTCGAACTAGGGCAAATGTGGTGTGGACTCAGCCACGCCACATCAGCCCTATTAAAAAAAAAAAAAAAAAAACTGAAAAGGAGATGGATGCTAGTAGGACCCTAGTAGGCCGCCTAGCATTACTCGGCTAAGAGTGATAAGCAAGAAATCCTAGACTAATTAAAATAGGGAATAAAACATAATAGGAAAGACAATAAATCCGAGAAAGTAATATATAAAATATTCTAACAATATGAAACAATAATTCATATCACATCTTGTTTCAGCTCCAAAAAAGAAACTTTTTGAAGGGAAATCACAAACATATGACCTTCCATGGTGATAACGAAAATTCTCGTAATTCTTTTCTTTAGATTATTGAGTATTCCACATTTTTGGTGATCGTAAAGGACACCAAACCATATGGGGTAGGAGTGAAAAGGCGGTTAGGAAGAACCGCTAACCGCTTTTATATATATATATATATATAATATCGTATCTAGCATGGTATTATCATATTACCGTAAAACGGCGTCGTTTCAGTTTTTTTTTTTTTTTTAAATAACTCTTAAATTTTTTTTCTTTAAAAAACGGTTAGTGGTTATTAGTGTTATTAACCGCTAACCGGCTGCATGCGACCTATAGTTTATTGCTGCAAATTTCTGTTGGGGACCCATAGAGACAGTGAGAACAAGAAGAAGGGATTGCAAATTACCCATTTCTGCTATAGATTGTAGATTTCTCGAGGCTTGAAGTCGAGAGTGATGGAGGAGAACAAGGCGGCGAGGATGGAGTCATGGATTGATTAACAAAGAAAAAGAAGCCTAGGAGACTGCATTTATGGAGAATTGTGACAGGAGAGAGAAATTTTTTAAGATTATAATAAAGCATCGGTAACGCATTGAGTTGCACTGTACCATTCTCAAGGTTTAGGAAAAATGTAGGGTATTTGCTCGAGTGATTTTTTGTCACTTTATAAAAAAAAATTCTAAATTTAAGGGAACAACTTATAAGAAATTTGCCGTGAATGCTCTTAAAGCACTCCAAATAGCTTCCTTTACATTTTCTCTAACAAATAACTTTTTGTTTCTCTATTCAAATATACTACACAATATTTGCTCTTATATTTCTTTATACCATTTAAATATTATTTCTTTTGCCAGTAATCTTTCCCTACACCTTTCCTTTCCGTTTTCCTCTTCACTTTCTTCTTCTTCTTTGTCCAATCATCGTTTTCTTGATAATCAAACACATACCCTTTGTCCTTGTCTTTGGCACAATTGTCGTCGGAATCGTGCCGCCCAACCGCGAGCGGGTGCAGCAAGCATGAGGCAGCAACTCGTTGGATCATATCCAAGAAATTCAATACTCTGCTCGCCATTTCTCTTATGCAAAACATTCAAGGTACAGATAGAAGCAACACAGAACAGATAAGCTCAGACATTTTCTCGACTTGGACCTCTAAACTCATAGGCCCTTTTCAACAACAGCAAACGACTGGTACTAAATACAGAAAAAACTCAGGGAAGCGCTTTGTTGATGAAGACTGGCACTAAATATAGAAAAGATCAGGGAAGCGACAAGCAGTGAAACGAAAATGAAACCAAATTATTAGCTTGAAGCCGATCACAAATACAGGAGGGCAATGGTGAGCCAAATCCAAATGGAAATGGAATGCCATGGTTAACCACAAGTCAAAGAGTCCCTTATTGCTTCTCTGGATCTCTGCCGGACGGAGAATGGCAACAACCAGTTGGCCGCCTTTTTTGTATTTGCTAATTTGATTTGGGGTTGCTGTACAGTGTCAATTCAGTGTGAAATTTGTGTGATAAATGGGTGTAAATAGTAACATTACTTATACAGGCAGCTTACACACAACTTACTCATGTAGTCATGTATATTAGAATGGTATCGGATTGGCATCCTTACTTGAAAAGAAAAAATCCAGACAAACTGAAATTGAAAGCTACATCCATTTCAATGTTTCTTGAAAGTAGTCAACGCAAGAGTTGGTCTAAACTAAAGACAACCTGCATCTTGACATGAGAGCGATGATGATAAATACAAACATGCAAAATCCCTTGTTTTTATTGCACGGAAAGGACACCAAAAATGTCTCTTGCCTCACTTCTCTACCTAATACAGTTCTATCAAAAATTAGAGATTTTTTTTTAAGAAAAAAAAAAAAAAAAAAAAAAACAAGTTTATACAACGGGTGATGCTGGTCGAATTGGAAATGCCAAAAGCATTATCAATTCTTTGATGATTAGGGAAAAAATATTTGATGATTGGGGGAGAACAAGGAATCTAGCTTAAGTTAAGCAGCAGATTCCTTGGCAATCTTCTCTGCCTTAGCGATGACTTCTTCAATCCCACCAACCATGTAAAATGACTGCTCAGAGAGATCATCATATTTTCCATCAAGAACTCCCTGTCAAATAAAGATCCATGGCATCAACATCAGACAAGATTATCACTAATGAAAGAGAAAAGTTAATTGGTAGATTCAAATTGTTAACTGCCAGCCCCAAAACTAAAGAATCATTGAACCACCACCATTATGCAAAATCATAGACACTAAATGGAAACAGAAATAATCCATATGCATTTGATAAATAATCACCTGAAAGCTGTTAATGCTCTCCTTCAGGTCAACGTATTTTCCTGGGGCTCCAGTGAATACTTCTGCAACATGGAAAGGCTGGCTCAAGAATCTTTGAATCTTACGAGCACGAGCAACTGTCAACTTGTCATCTTCACTAAGCTCATCCATTCCCAAAATGGCAATAATGTCTTGAAGATTTTTGTAGTTTTGGAGAACTTTCTGTACACCTCGAGCAGTATTGTAGTGTTCTTCTCCCAAAATATGAGGAGAGAGCATACGAGATGTAGAATCCAAGGGGTCGACGGCAGGATAGATACCAAGCTCAGATATCTGATTATAAAGCAGAAATCATAAAAAGCAAGAACAAGGAAGAATGGTTCTTTGCTTTAGATGAATATAAGTGAAAATTAAAAGAAAAGAAAAAAAGGCTACGAACCTGCCGGGACAGCACTGTTGTGGCATCAAGATGGGCAAAAGTGGTTGCAGGAGCTGGATCTGTCAAGTCATCAGCAGGCACATAAATAGCCTGAACAGATGTAATGGAACCCTTCTTGGTAGTGGTAATACGCTCTTGAAGGCCTCCAAGATCTGTAGCCAAAGTAGGTTGATAACCAACAGCAGATGGTATACGGCCAAGCAAAGCAGACACCTCTGAGTTAGCCTGCAGAATAAATACAGAGAGGGAACCAGGTTTAGCACATATAAAAAAAATGTAAATGTTATTATTGAAAAAAATATAAATATATATTGACAAGCAAGGTTACTTGAGTGAAGCGGAAAATGTTATCAATGAAGAGAAGCACATCTTGACCCTCAGCATCTCTGAAATGCTCAGCCACAGTCAGCCCTGTAAGTCCAACACGAGCACGGGCACCGGGAGGTTCATCATTTGACCATATACAAGAGCACATTTGCTCTCAGCCTGAAAATTAAGAGAATGTCATTAGGAAAAGTATGACAGATTGTGGATTATACAAATCAAGAAAAAAGGGGTTCAATAAGTGTTGCATTAGATTAACCTGCTTGTCTCCAAGCTTAATGACCCCACTTTCTATCATTTCTCTGTACAAGTCATTACCCTCACGAGTCCGCTCTCCAACACCAGCAAATACAGAGAAACCACCTAAAGAGAGATAAATCAAACACTCCATGAAACTGTGCACCAATCATTTCAAAAATACATCAGTTCACAAGGTATTTCAATGGAACCAACCATGAGCCTTAGCAACATTGTTAATGAGTTCCATAATAAGCACCGTCTTTCCAACACCAGCGCCACCAAAGAGCCCAATCTTTCCACCTCTTTGATAAGGTGCAAGGAGATCAACAACCTGGAGGAGGTAGCAACACAAACGTAATTGAGAAGTACAAAGGCTAAAAGATGCATTTATAGTAATAAAAAAACACAAACACACACATTCACACATAATATTATGTTGTCAGTTGAACTCAAGCCCTATTAACATTTCATATGAAATAGCACTATTTCTTATTGGTGTGGGCAACCCCATTACGACAGTATACAGTCATACTTGTTCACATAGAATAACAACCAACCAACCATTAACATTTCCAAAATTCAGCATACCAAATACATTCATCCCAAACATTGATATTCAAAAATTAGAGTCTTCTTTTATTTCCAGGATTAGTTTAAAATTTTCTATATTTTACACCTCCCATACTGGACCATTGTAAATGGAACAGGAGTAGAAAGATGTGCAATAAAATAACCAAAACTAGATCCATTATTCATATTACAGTACCACCCAAATTGTCAAAGTTTAAGCTTTCTTAATTAAACGGTTTTCAGGCTGTACTGTGTTTATAAATCCCAACAAAACCTTACACTTTTTAGTTCAATAATCCTATAGACAAAACGAATAGCAAACAAACTGTCACCCCGTCCATCATTGAAACGCATTCCTTCACATTTGAATAGAGCTAAAATTTTCAGCTATAATTGGGTCAGAGAGCTGACATACCTTGATTCCAGTCACAAGAATCTGTTGCTCAGTTGCCTGCTCAACAAAGGCAGGCGCTTCTCTATGGATGGGCAGAAAGTGGTCGGTTTCTGATTTTCAAATTAAAAATCAAACATTAGATACAACATTTCTTGCTGGATATGAAACTTTCATGCAATCCCAATGCTATAAACCATTCAGCAAAAACATAAATAAACAAATACAATAACATGCCAAAAAGGGTTTCCAATTCAGGTTCTCACTTAGCTCTCCCCTCTCATCTATGGGCTCTCCAATAACATTCATGATGCGGCCAAGTGTAGCTCTACCGACAGGCACCTAACACACACCACCAACAACAAATGTTAAGACTTTGGTCCATTCTGAATTATTATACAACATTCAAACTTCAAAATGAGATAAAGCAAACAGAAAATACATCCGAGAAATCCAAAGAAAATAAACATAAATTTTCAATCTTGGATTTAAAAAAAAAAAAAAAAAAAAACACATTCTTTTACCAAACAACCAGCGACTTTAAACCCAAACGAAAACAATCACAAAATCGGTCTGGATATGATTATCGTGGCTTACGGTGATGGGAGAGCCAGTGTTGAGCACGCGCTGACCACGGACTAGGCCTTCGGTCCCGTCCATAGCGATGGTGCGCACCATGTTCCCTCCCAGGTGCTGCGCCACCTCCAGCACCAGCCGGATCGAGTTGTCGAGGACCTCCAAGGCTGTTAGGATCGGCGGCAAGCCATCTTCAAATCGGACATCGACGACGGCCCCGATGACCTGGCACACTCTCCCGATCGCGCCCTTTCCGGTGAACTCGTCGGTTATCTTGCCACTGGACTTGGTCGGCGGCGGGGGAGGGGGTTTGGCCGACGGGGCGGCGGCAGAGGTGGCATAATGCGCGGCGCGTGAGAGGAGGTACCCCGGGGAGCGCGTGAGAGGGGAGCTGGGGGTTGGACGGGAGAGCGAGGGTCTGGCGGAGCGGCGGAGAGGGGTGCGGAGGAGGGTGGCGAGGAGTTTACGAGAGGAGGACATGGTGGCGGGATTTTGGCGGTGGTTCAGGGGTTGGTTGGGAATGGCCGGAAATGAAAGGAGTAGTAGTTCAGTTGGTGCGGCGGAGGCTCCTACTAAAAGGACTAATCATTTGGAAATGTTCTTCCTTTCTTTCGTGGTAGACAGTGAGCGAGTGAGTGACCATTGGAGGAGAGATGCTGGTGAGAGCTGCGTTATGTATAAGCTGGAATTTCTTAAAAAATGTTTTTGAAATAGAAAATCAGAAGTTGTTTTTGGTTAGATATTAAATTACCGTTAATACTCATTTAATAGTTATTTTGTTAGGAAAAATTCAGGCACCCCTATGAGGAATTAGGTTCCTCTGTATTTCATTCAGACTAGATAATATCTAGTTAATTATAGTGTAGAGGTATTTTTATTCCTTTAAAAAGTGAAAAACAAAAACAAAAATACCAATCTACTATAACTTTTACTGTTATTGAAAGGGGATATTGACAACATTTTGGTAGTTTGAGAGGAACATTTATTTCAACATAAAGTTCGGGAAAATATTGGCAATTAGGTGAAAGTTTAGGGGTATGAGAATTTTTCCCTATTTATTAACTAGACAAAATTGTAAATGTGTCATTTTATTTGGTTTAGGGTTGTGGATTTTATGTCTTTTTTTTTTTCCTCTTATTTTACACCTTTGAACATCTACCATCTTCACTCTATTCTATCTCTTCTTCCTCTATTTTCTCTAGCTTCTAAATATGGGTGGTCCGCTTGTAGTTGTAGCAGTCGGGGGCTTTTATTGTTGGAGGTGAGTCACTTGCTAGGGGTGAAATCTCAGTTCTAGTTAATAGTTATTGGCTAAAACCGCTAACCAGAATCGGGATAGTCAGTTGGTCAATTTAGATAACTGGCACCAGTAGCCAGTTACCCGATTATTTAATAACCGCATCTTACTGGCTGGTATCCGATTATCCAAGTCTTTAAAAAATTGGGCATTTTGAGCATATTTTGGGTATTTGGCCTACTTTTTGGGTTTAATTTAGGCGAGTATATATATATACCCGGTTACCTATTATAACCGGGTGTTTGAAAATGCAAAAACCAATAACCAAAATTTTCAACCATTTTTAAAAGCAGCTAGCCAGTTATAACTGTAACATCCCACCCCAATGACACACAATATTAAACTTCCCAAGAGGTCACCCATGCTGGTACTACTCCAGCAGAAGCACGCTTAACCGCAAAGTTCTGATAGGATCATGACCATCACGGCTTTAAAACGCGTTGTTGTCATTAAGGGTGTAGTATACATTTAAGCATATCCTCATCTCCATACCCAGGCGATGTGGGACGTCACAATCACCCCCTCTTAGGACCCAACGTCCTCGCTGGTGACCCTCATGGGATTAGCCCATTCTTGGCGTCCGCCCCAACGAGCGCCCGCTAGCGACCTTTATAAGCTTGTGCACGCTCCCCCCATCTCAAGCTGGGCAATAGCTCTGATACCATATGTAACATCCTACCCCAATGACACACAATATTGTCCGCTTTTGGCTCCCCTTGAATTAGGCTTCCCAGGAGGTCACTCATCCTGGTACTACTCCAGCAGAAGCACGCTTAACTGCAGAGTTCTGATGAGATCATGATCATCACGGCTTTAAAATGTGTTGTTGTCATTAAGGGTGTAATATACATTTAAGCATATCCTCATCTCCATACCCAGGCAATGTGGGACGTCACAATAACCGGCCGGATTTACACCCCATCGCTTGTTGTGATTGTGTGTAGGTTACAATTGAATTTATATGTGGTAGTGTAATACCCACACACTTAAATTAGGGTTAATAGTGTTATAATTATTGCCTAAATAAGTTATGGTTGGTTTTAAGTACCAAAGTGGGAGAAAGTGATTTTTTTTTTTGGACTTTAGTTAGAATATGAGGATAACGATCAATCAATGAGATTCAACCCTAACGATCGATTGGTGCAATAATGATTGATCAACCCTAATAATCAATATGGACAATTGATCAATCGATGACTGACTTGCCCTATTTATTTATCAATCAATGTGGACAATCAATCAATCAATGTGGACTTCAGGAAGGATTACTGAAGTTTATCTTCAAGAGAAATAACATCTTGCTTTAACCTTGTTTTCTTTATCATATTAAGCATGTTAGCTTGATGTTAAGCTACTGTTAAGTTATATATATATATATATATTTTTTAAAGTATGGGTTTGTTGTTTGAGGTCTCTAAGATGAATCTCAGAGGTTTGATGTTGATTATTGAGTAAGCATGTTATAGTCTTTGTTAAGCAACATAAGGACTGTTGTGAGATGCAAGTGAGTCTGTAAGATTAAGACCAAATTAAATGGACTCGTTGAGCAATACAAAGCATGTCTTGTGGCAAAGGGGCTCAACCAGGATTATGGCATTGATTATAAGAATACTTTTGAGCGAGTGTTTCACCTTACCTTTATTTGATCTCTCTTTACAATTCCCTCTATGTGTCTACATAAATTCTGCATGCTTATAGTATGAAATAGGCTTTATGCGCTTAGTCTGCCAAAATATTGTAACAACCTAGCGAAAAACGTTAGCCATATATGTGCTATCATCCCAAAATGGCTAGACAATTTTTAGCTTCCCTAAAATCACTTATAAAACTAGTTTCACATAATATATAAACAATGTGAAACTTAGAACCCATGAATTTTTTATAAACCATGAAATCTATGTGGGCTACTCATTTCTTCATATGGGACTGGGATGTTACAAATATGGTCCATTATCGCACATATTCAATTTATATCTCGCCCCTATGATTTTTCGCTTTTTATTTAATGATTTGATGCTGGTCGTATCCTTCTAGTATTATATATTGATGATATGATTATTACTAATGTTGATACTCTTGACATTTGTGAGCTTCAACAATTTATGAGTTGGCAATTTCTGATGAAGGACTTGGGCTATCTTAGCTATTTTCTTAGGTTAAAAGATTCTTCTAAGTCTAGTGGTTGCTAACTCTTTCATACCAAATATGCTTATGATCTGATTTCACGAGCTAGACTTCTTGAATATAAAATTGTTGATAGTCCCCTCACGACGAATGTCAAACTTCAAGCCATTGATGGTGAGTTACTTCTAGATGCAACACTATAAAAAAAATAATTGGCAGTCTCATCTATCTTATTGTCACGAGACCAAATATTGCTTATGTTGGTCATCTTGTAAGTGAGTTCATGACCGTATTGTGCTCAATTTACTATGCCATTGTTCTTCGAATCCTCTGTTATGTAAGGGGCATACTATTTCACGGTTTGCATTTCTCCTCTAATTTATCATTACATTTACATGTGTATTCAAATGCTAATTTGTGAAGGCAATTCCACTGACTGTCGCTCCACCATAGGTTTTTATGTTGTTGGGATGGCAAGAAATAGTTTGCTGCTCACTCCATTATTGAAGCTAAGTACCATCCACTTGTTGATACCAGTTTTGAGCTACTCTTGTTATATTGGCTCCTACAAGGCATGGGTGCCCCTTAGATATCTAGCTCTTCCATGTTATGTGACAATTAAAGTGCGGTTCAGATTGCTTATAATGATGTTTCACATGAGTGCACGAAATATATCGAGATTGACTATTGTTTTGTGCGTCATCATCTTTTACAAGGAACTCTTTGCCTTTGTCCTATTTCCTCTGCTGAACAACTGGCTCGTGTTCACCAAAGCTTATACACCAAGACATTTCTATGGTCTTTGTTGGGAAGAGAAAGATCAAAAGGAGTCAAATAAGAGTAAATTAATATACATATTAGGATACTACTTTTAGTCTAAAAGCCTAAGCTAATGGGCTTGGGTCTACTTAAGTATATTAACTACTCTTATTCTTTACATGCACTTTCTCAATGTGGGACACAAACCTCACAAGTGCATGCACAACAAATCTCTCATCACTTGTGAGTCTCTTTCACAATGACTAAACTCTCCCACACACTAGAGTGTCATGCATACTCCAAGAGAAGCCATTCTTTTTACCGGAGTCAAATCAAATGCGTCAAACCGAGACACTCCTATCAACAACAATGAAATCTAACTATGGGCTCTAATACCAATTGTTGAGGAGATAAACACAATGAGAGTTTTTTTTTTATTTTTATTTATTTTATTTTTATTAAGAGTACATCAATATACATATTAGGACACTACTTATAACCCAAAAGCCTAAGCTAATGGACTTGGGCCCACTTAGGCAGATTAATCACTCTTATTTTTTACATGCACTTTCTCAAAGTGGGACATAAACTTCACAAGTGCATGCACAACAACATATATTCAAAATATATTTTGAAGATATTTTAGAATACTTATTCAACAGAATTCACTCTCCATTTAGCGACCATCTTAGATACCGATTTGTTTTCTTATATAGTTTGATATTATTCTGTAATATTCTACCTTCATTCTATGATTTATTTTTCTTCTTTAGTTTGATTGGCCTTGTTGAACTATAAATAGGCCAGACTTATGTAGGGGTGAAAACTCAGTTTTTGATTTTTGAAAACCGGAACCGGGTACTTGATTAACCGGTTATAGAATAACCGGCCGATTTTGGTTGGTACCCAGTTATCCGAACTATATATGTAATACCCCGAAATTTATACATAGAATAGAGGTGATCTTAATATCAAGGATAAGAAGGATTTGCAATTTTATTAAGAGTTAGGTGAATAGACTTAATGTGAAAGATGATGGAAAATTGCTAGTTATAATTTTAGTGGGTTATTGAAAGAAAAGTCACATTGTTTTGGACTCCGAAAATTCAATGAGTGACCTTAAATAAAACTGTTTTAAGTTCTTATAGAATGATGAGAAATGAAGATTTTAAAAGTGGTTTCATGATTTTTGGATGCTTGTAGAAGGAGTTATGATTTTTAGAAGATGCTAGTGTCAAAACAGAAATTTCAGTCAAACAGAGGCACCGAATTTCGTGGGATTTTTGAGGTACCAAACAGTTATGGGTTACTATGATTTTTGGATATGTTGTGCATCTTTGAATGAGAAAAATTTCAAGCCAAAGTTTGTGTCATTTGGAGTTAAATTGAAAGAGTTATGGTTTTTCCAAATTTAATAGGTCAAGCTGCAAAATAGTTGAAATACCTGCGATTTGGGAAATTAATTGGATGGGTTAATGATGTTTGTAAGCCACGATTTTTTTGGTATATGTTAGTCAAAAGGTTTAGGTTTATTGAGGATTAATTGTAGATTTTTTATGATCAGTTTTAATGTAAATGCTCAAGGAGTTTGTTTGACAAGTCATCAAAGCTCTAGATGACACATGCCTTACATGATAAGTTGCATGGAGACCAACTTTAGTTACTTTGTTGACACCTATAGCTACAGGTGTTATACAGCATGTCTATCGTTTCCTTGGTTGACACTTAAAGTAACATGTGCTTCTATGGCTTTCTTGGTGGACACTTGGTGGACACTTGTCTTGTGGTTAAGAAGGAATTGGATGCATGTGGGACAAACATGTGGGAAGCTCTCAAGGGAACATGTCCCACATACGGTGGGTATTTAAGGAGAGCAAACCCTCTCAATTGCTCAAGTGAGCGTGAGATGAGGGAGAGAACCGGAAGAAGAGAAGAAAGAAAGAGGAAGAAAAGAAAGGAAAGAGAGGAGAAAGAGAAAAGAAAAGAGAGGAAAGAGAGAAGAAAGAAAGAGGAGGAAGAAGGAAAATAAAATAAAATAAAAAATATGAGAATTTTCTAAGGTAATATTTTCATATCTTTTATAGTATTTTTAGTATGTAGCTAAATTCTTAATATTAAGTTGATGCTTATTGGGTTTAGATGCTAGTGCGTCTTATGATAATTAGAGTAATTGTTGTAAATGTTTCTAAGCTTTTGATATCGGGAGTAAGTTGCTAAATTAAATGACTTAGGAAGATAGCGATATTATGGCTAGATAGACTTCTTAAGCTGTTAATTGTAGTCGGATGATTTTAAAGTAATAAGAATGTTATAACCTTGGTATTTTAGTGTAAAGCAATTGGTTAAATTAAGGCCTTAGTGGAGTTGATTATTAGAATTCTATGTGAGGCATATAAATCAAGCATGGTAGGGTTGATGTCACTATAATGTTTTTGGCTAAGGATAGACGATGGTAGGATAAAGATTAGAGTTAAGATCCTTAGCAACTAAAGTGATGCATGATTGAGACTTGAAAACGAATTAATGACTAAGTTAATTTTTACCTCCGTTGTAGGAATTGTGAGTTGGATGCAGATTCAAAATAAGGGCATGCAATGCTAGGTAAGGGGACACAACACCAAAAACCCCAACAAATTTTTATTATAAATCTTTTGAAAAATGTTGGGGATTTTATAAAGAATCTACTTACATGATTTTCAATTGCACTTCCTTCCATATTTTAATGACAAGTTTTATTTATTCATATGTCATTGTTTAAAAATTTTGATACAGTTACCATATTTCATGATTTATACATGACTGCAATTATGAATGAAAAGAGTTCTCAAAGTTCATGGCACGGATGAGTTTACAGATCATATAAAATGTTATATGTGCATTCATGGCACATTATACAGTTACAGATCATATGAAATGTTATATGTGCATTCATGATTAAAAATGTTTAACCCGAGACACGATTATAGTGACGATCGGTACCATATAGGGTAGCATGGCAAGCACACCGAAGGACGGTTACGAGAAGGTGTGTGCTACCGGCCAGGTGGCCTTCACCTAGGGAAGTTCCCAACCTGGTAGCTCTCCCCTGTGACGACAGGATGAGCATATAGGTCCTTCGGGACACGCCAACGTGCGCTGCTCACGGTAAAATTGTGGCGTCGGGTCAAAGGGTAAAACAATAATTTTAAAATAAAAGCAAAATGAAGTGTTTACATATCTCATAACTTACTTGCGATTCTTGTATTAATTGTCAATTACTCATTTTGCAACAATCATGCTTATTTTGTTAATTATATTATTCTGCCTAAATTGTTATTGTGCATAACTGAGATTCTGACATAGAAATCTGTATAGCATGTTTTATAGTATCTTGGTTTTGTGGCTACTTACTGAGTTGTCGAACTCACCCCTTCTCTCTATACATCTTTTTCAGATTGCTCTATATATATATCGTAATATTGAAGACATGGGTACCAGTGGGCCTCTTAGTTGTTAAAAAAAAAATCCTATCGCTGCTTTATGGTCTAGCAGGAGCAGTAGCAGTAGAAGTGTCTGGGACTTCAATCTATAGACGGCTTGGGCTAAGCATAGACGGTGTAATTTTATTGCTTATGAGATTATTGAATACTAGCACATTATGTGTTTGTGATTCTATAAATGAAAAATTGTAGTACTCTGGTGACGTTATGATCTTATATTAGGAGAATGGTTTTTATTTTGTTTAAATATGAATATGTTACAATTGCTCCCAATCGCTCTACCTCTAGAACTTGGGGCGTTACAATATATATATATATATATTACCTGGTTACCAGGTTATAACCGGGTATTTAAAAACTCCAAAACCAGGAATCGGAACCAAGCACTCTGGTTACCCATTTCAAACCGGTTTCCCGGTTCCAGTCCCAGTCCTAGTTTTCCCCCTTATTTTTATTTTTTATTTTTTTTACACCCCTAGACTTATGTAAAGTTAAAAACATCACAAAAACACACAAAGTCACTTTCTCTAGTTTATTTCTACACTCCAAATACATATCTTTGATATTGTGAACACTTTGCGTCAAGACCGATCCTGTTGGAGTCGGTATGGGCAATTAATTGAAGATAGCAGAGTCATCCTGAATAGCTTACAAAGCTGGATAGTTTGGCATGTTGGTAGGGAGGCAAACAAAGTGGCCCATCGCCTTGCAAAATTCGCTCTTGGCCAATCTTTAGACCAGGTATGGATGGAGGATAGTCCAATGTATATTGAGAACATTATACTTACCAAGCAAGAATTTTTGGATTGATTTATATAGGACTCATTTCAAAAAAAAAAAAAAAAAAAAATTGAAAATACATATCTTTGAGAACTCTGCCATCATATGATAACAATGTAAAAAATTCTGAAGATTCATATCCACACATTTAAAATTAGGGATATGATTATCCATGGAGGTCAATCAATAATTTTTTACTTTTCGGATCTTTGGAAATTAATTCAAGTGAAACCCAAATTTCAATAAATCTTGGGTTGATGGATGGTAGACCATATATTCTGAACGTATTTAATCTAAATTATCCAATCCACTTGCTGAAATTCACACGACAAGGCTTCTCAAGAGAAGGGAAACGACAACTCGACGACAGCACGAGCAAATGGCAATGGGCTCACAAACAGCGTTCTGTATGTTCTCTTCCTCCTCCTCCTCTTCTTTCGGCTTGTTGCTCTCATGTTCATTTTCTAAAATATCCCTCAGACCCTCTTGTTCCTCTCAAATACCACCTTATGCTAAGCCCACAAAACCCCATCTTCTTAGATTTCCCAGAGCAAGAACCAGAGCCACCCTGGATGAAACAGACCAAAGTGCCTCCACCACCCCTTTTCTTGTCCAGGAAGGAAAACCCAACAGAGTATGGCTTTTGTTTCCTTGTTCTTTCGGTTCTTTGGACTGTCTTTTCTGTTAAATTGCTTCCCATTGCTTGCTTTTCTGCTTCAATTTTGTATGTGACATAAAGGACCTTGAGTTTTATCTCTTAGTTTGCTCAATTCAATGTTTGGGATTTGAGAAAATGCATGAAAAGCAAAAAACTTGCAGTTGACTGAACCTCATTAAACTTTGTGCTTAAATGGGGCTTATTGTATTGCTATGTTGACCACTTTACTAGCTTCTTTTGGGTGATTTTAGTGACTTAAGATGTTCATGTGCTTTAGGAAGTGGAAGAGAGTGTGAAAGTGCTGAAACAGGCTGCTAAGACAAGAAAGGTTGCGGCAGAAGACATTTTGTCTGCATTTTCTGTTATTGAAAAGGCAAAGATTGAGCCCTCCGGGTTTCTTGATACACTTGGTGGATCAAAATCCCCTGGCAGAACATGGATGCTTATTTTCACTGCTGAGGTTGGCATAATTCTGTTCCTTGATTTGCATAGCTTTACATATCTTTTACAATTTATCCTTATTGGACTTTTGTCCTAAATTGTAGAATAAATTGAAGGGCGGTCGTTATTTTCCTCTTACAGCTGTTCAGAGGTTCGATGCAGCCGTAAGTGTCTCATGCATTTCTTTATTATGATTCTAGGGATGAAGTTAAAAGGATTCTCTTTTCAATCTACAACTACTTCCAATTTCCACTAGAATATGGAGTACCCTCATGTTTGCGTTTTCTAGGGAATATAGTGGAGAATGATTCATTTCGACCCTCATATGCCCTTTAATAAGTCCTCCCAAGGGCACATGTTACAATTTGTTTCAAGAGCAGAATAATTCTCCTGAAATAATTGAATTGGGATGTGTCCTTCCAACCTTTATATTAGTCCAATGATCTTAAGATCAACAAAACTGCGATACAGAAGTTCATTACTCATGGCTTATTCTATGAAGTAACTTCCAAGCAGAGTTGGGCCTTGTTTGGATCTTAGAGAGGGTAAGGAAAACGAAAAAAAAACTCACTGAATTGTTCAGGAATTAGGTTATTTTGTATGGCATTTTGAAACATTTCTTCTGATTTCCTTCATTTTTTCAAGATCCAAGCAGGCGCTCAATGTTAGAAGTGCTTTTCTGAACTCACTTCATATGTGACCACCTTGTTCTTCTGTGCTGTTTCTTTATGCATTTAAGTTAAGACATAAATTTTCTCCAAATTGGTCTAATAAAGTAATATGTGTCCTTATAACACTTGAGCGACACACATGTTTTTAATAGAATTAACAGAATCCCTTCACCGTTAAATCTTTTTCCTCTAATGTCTAGACTTTATTCTAACGTTCAAGAGTCTGTCTCTTCTTCATCATTTCATCTCCCTTCTCTTTCTTGAACACAGAGCATAGAAACCCAGCCTGGGCTTCTATCTCTCCTTCAATGTCTCTCTCTCCCCTCCCTCTCTCTGTCTCTCTATATTAAAAGCCCCACTAGGAAGAAATCCAGATCCCTTAGCTCGTTCACTCTTTTGCTTTCACACTCCTTTGTGGCTTGTTCTTAGTTCTTATTATATTGGGTAGTCTTTTTTTTTTTTTTTTTTGGTTATTGTTGGGTTATACATGGAGCTTTGGTTGAGTCTTGCTCTTCCAAGCAGTCCTACAAGGGGTTTGATTTAAATTACTGTGGTTATGAGCCTAAGGAAGTAGTGGTCTCGGACCTGTGGTTCAAGGGCCCATGCTATATATGCGTCTTGGTACCAGGATATACATGACATCAATAACAAAAAACGTAGTTTTGGACAAGCCTTTGAGAATAGCAAAGATGGGGCCGTGCCTCGAATGCTTCGTTTGCTCCTTTGGAACAACCATCCAAATGAGGAAGATGACCCCAAAGACCCCCAGAATCACTCTTTAATAGGTCATGATTGAAGGTCTTGGCTTATAATATTAACTATTTACAAGCCAAGGACTTCGATCATGGCGTATTAGTGCTCGTAGTTTTTCCCACAACTAAGTCCCAAACACATCTCTCTCTTGCGTTGTCTGGTAAATACCAGGTGTTATGATGGGTTTAAGGGACAGTTGGAGAGCGGATATTTATTTGAACAATTCGTCAAATACTCGTACTACTACTACGAGATTGCTTCAAAGTAGTCGCTTCGTTTTCATAGAAAACGTTTTATTAAGACTAGACTCTCAGACAAAGAGAGAGAGACAGAACTGGGTTGGTTCTGTGTTAAAGAAAGAAGAAAAGGGATATGAACAGATGAGAAAGAGAGAGACTCTTGGACTTTCTCAAATACACAAAGAATAAATTTTAGACGTTAGAAGAGAGGATTTAATGGTGAAAGAATTCTGTTAATTGTATTAAAAAACATGTGAGAGTCACATGTTAGAAGGACACATATCACATATTACTTTATTAGATTGGTTTGGAGGAATTTCTTCCAATCCAGTTTGGAAGAAATTTGTGTCCTTTAAGTTAAGAAGGTATCACAAGTAGGCCCACCAATGTTCGTGATCAATGATGTACATATGTTCGCATCCTTTTATTTTCAGTCTAGTCCTTCCCCCCACTCCACTCCACCCCGCCTCCCTTCCCCACTTTTCTTTCAATATACATAGTCAAAAATTTCCGTGTACTTATGTTAACATCATCCTTTTTGATATTTCTATATGCTTAAGTCATCATCATGCCAAGCTAAAACAAATAAAAAAAAAAAAATCATCACATCAAGGATGAACTTGCTGGAGCTTTTTTTCTTCATAGTAATGGGAGCTTTGGTTCCTAAAATCCAACAAATAGAAGATTATATGATTTGCTTTGTCAACTGAGAAACAAAAACAACCTTGTTTGGATTGCCAGGCAAAGAGAATTGAGAATGGAGCATATCTTGGACCAATTGGATCCTTAACGTTTGAAGGTAAATTTACATGGGAGCACAGAATACTGGCCTTCATATTCGAGTGTATTCGTATAAAAATTGGACCTTTGAATCCCTTGGAGATTAGCCTTGGCCAAAAAGAGGACAGGGAGCCAAGCACCAAGGATCCTTTCTTTATCTGGTTTTATGTTGATGAGGAAATAGCAGTTGCTCGAGGCAGAAGTGGAGGGACTGCATTTTGGCTGCGCTGTCACCGTGTTGCTGCTTGATCGTAAATTTGATTTTCAAGCCAAATACCTGCACAAAAATTTCCTTGTACGGTTGATAATTATTACTCTGTTTACATTTGCAGCTCAACACATTAGGACAACAATCATTTGAAGTGTTATATGTCACCAGTTAAGGTTTCGTTGTCGTCCCCATGATTGTTAATATCGTATACCATGTTTGATGGACAATCACCCTGTATCCTGATACCAGCTCCCTAATAGGAATGTCTTAAAAAGGATTATTATGATTTTTTTTTTTTTTTTTTTTTTTTTTTTTTATCAAGATAGCATTAAGATTCTCTTACCATGATTTTTATGGTAGTTTTGTATCTGGTTACACTTTCTCCAATCTAGAGAAAGGAACATGCATCATCTTAGCTTAAGTATTTGAAGCTTTTGTGTGAATCTTTTCAGAATATTTCCTTTCAGCAAACAGAGTCAGAGACATACTCATTGCACCCTCTCTTTTTCTGTCAGATGCCTCCAGCCAAGAATGTAACATTAGCTATAAATTGTTGACTTGCTACTTTGTCATACATTTCGACTGTTGTTTTCTCTGTAACAACTGCACTAACTCTTGAAACCCTCAAAACTTGTAAAATTTGCAATTTGAAAAATAGCAATTTCATAACGCAGATAATGAAAATACAATTTTTAGAAAATCAGTTAAGTGTTTAGTAAAATTGTGGTTTAATCTTTAAAATTGTGTGATTTTAAAAACGCACTCTCTTGTGGTTTGAAAATGTTTCAAATTGCTATTTGTTTCAAAAGCACTCTCAAATAGGGCACTGTTGGCAATGTTGTTAAAAAATGTATGTTTGGCCTCTGAAATACGAATCTAAAGACAAATGTTAGTTAAAACTCTAATGATGTAAGTTTGCACATCCCAAAATCTCACTGTTCACATTCGTTTATGCAAGACATTTAAAAGGAATGATAACCGACCGATTAGCTTGCAGACCTCTTTACCAAGTCACATCCTCCAATTGGTGGTTTTGCGATCTTGTATCTAAACTCAAGTTAGTCTCCCGCACTCTATTTTGAGTTTGAAGGGGACTGTTAGATTATATTATGTATTGTAAGTATGCACCTCGTCCCACATGGGTTATTGATGCGTATATATGCATTAGTAGCCTATATATATAGGCCTCTAGTGTATAGTATTAATGTAATTTAATATATAACCTTATTCTTAACACAAAGAAAACCTTCTTGAATGCCCTTAATGACACCATAATTAAGTTAATCACATTATACAAGATATTAATTTCACACATATTCCGTGAGAAGCACTAAGTTGCAACATTGAAGCTATACTTCCCATGATTTCCTGATGTGATTTTATATACAGATTGCAGTACTTTAATTGAACACAAAAATAAACGGAAAGGTTCATAAATAAGTCCACATTATATGTGCAACTTCTGATTTCAATAAAAAGACAGAACAATAATATATTTTACAGGATCAATTTAGGCATGGAGTAACAAAATAAATAAACAATAAGATATTATTGTAGAATAAAACACCTTTACACAAACTATAATGGATACACACACAATACGAACTCTCAATAACACTCAACTAAGCACACCTACTCTCCCTCAGACCAAATCAAACCCACAATGTTCTTATTTCCACTCCAAGGGAGACCCAAATGCTATTAAACAAAGCCGCAAAGAACAGAGACTTGTAGAAGAAGAAGAAGAGGGGAGGTCACCTGTAGTGGAAGGTGATAAGTCATGCAGTAAGGAGAAAATTCTCTTCATATGTATAGTTTTACAAAGCAAGATGGTGTTCTCTTGTTGAAGGTTCATCATAATTGACCGATAGTGTTGAAAGATTTGGCATTATTGCTTCAAAATTAAGAACCTGAATTGCTTGCTTAATGGAGGGCCTAAGTCTTGAATCAGGTTGAGCACACCAAAGTCCAACAATTATTAAGCACTCGACCTGTTTTTCATCAAAATCATTTTGTAACTTTTCATCCACTCCCAAAAGAAGATCTCCTCTCCCATAAAGATTCCAAACCCATTGGACCAACCCTACGTTAGAATTATTTTCCATAAATATATTTGACATTTTTTCAGTAGTAATTTCTAATGCAACCACCTCAAAGCTATAAACGTTTGACTTTTTACTAGCCTTACATGTGGTTATGTATTCTGGAGCCATGTATCTTAGAGTTCCAACTACCATGGTTGTCTCTGGACTTAACTCGTGATCCATAAGCCGAGCTAACCCAAAGCCACCAAGTTTGACACCGAAATTAGAGTCTAGCATCACGTTGCTGGATTTGATATTCCGGTGCACTACACATTGCTCCCACTCTTCATGAAGATAGAGCAATACTGAGGCCAACTCAAGAGAAATCTTGTATCACACTGCCCATGGGAGAGGACTCCTTGTGCCAAAAAGGTGAGCATTAAGGCTACCATTTGGCATAAACACGTCGACAAGTAAATGCTGATCACTTTAGTCATAACACCATCCTATGAGTTGCACAAGATTCTGGTGCCTCAACTGGTTAATGATCTTCACCTCGGTGATTTATTCTTTCATCCCTCTTGAAATTTTCTTCACAGCTATTTGCTCGTCTAAATCAGTTAAATACCGTTGATAATAAATGGTGCTGAACCCTCCTCTACCCAACTGTCTCTCATTTTTGAAGTTGTCGGTAGCTGAAACAAGCTCGTTATAAGAGAACCTTCTTGCTCCGGCTTCTCTTTCTTGGTCGTCGTTTATCGATGTTAAGTTCACCGTTGTCCGCTCTTCATCAACTGTCTCTGCTGTTTCTCTTCTCTTTTTCTTATGCCTCCGGAATATTGCAAATGCTATACTCAACCCAGCTATCAAAACACCACCAGAAACTGCCAGACCCCAAATTAATCTTATATTTTTTGCTTTCTCTCCACTTGTCTCTTTTATATCCAAGCTTGAGCTGAATTCCCATAACCAGAACTCTCATTGCTTGGGTGTGATCAATAAGGAAGGAGAAATGAGTTGTGAAATCAGAGACGTTTCCAGAATTGGAGTCCCAGAGTGGCACCCTCTTTGCATAGGTGGCCCAACCAACACGCCTTACATAATTGACCATGTTCATTTCAATGGCTCCATCAGAAGCTACAGCATCTCCTTGATATAGTATGTTAGACGTGTTGGATTCAAAGTGAGATATTTGGAAAGAAACTGAATTTGCAGAGGGAAGCAGAAAGAGAAAAAAACAACAGTGGAAGCTTGAATAAGCTGTACAAAATGGTGGCCATGGCTTGGGAAACAGAGAGATATTGCATTGAAGTGGCACTTGAATTCATCCCTCAAGGCTTATATAATATCAAAGTTTTTTCTTATCGTGCTCATGGTTTCTATTTTGGAAGAGAACTATATTCCTGCTAATATAAAGACAAATTTGATGCTGATCTATTATCTGCAAAATGGGGTCAACGATGACATGAATATAAAATAAACAAAATATTCATCATTAGATAATTATGTGTCATTTGTATATGTTAACAACGTGATTACCACAGCTTGATCTAAGGGAGCAACAAGAAAATGTTTTCAGTGCTGGTGGAGTTGACCTCGAAAAGTCTGATTTTTATAATTTTCTTCTATGACAGAAATGTTTCTAATACATTGCTAGGGACACTCAACATTATATTTTGTTTCACTAAGGTAAGGCATGCTGTCTACATTTTTCATTGTTGCTATACATGAAATTCTATTGGTCTTTGTGCGTTGACACAACCTTTATATATATATATATATATATGTGATAGAGAAGCAGAGATCTGATATGGATTTGAAACTTGACCTTAATCTAAAAGTTTACATTAATAGTTTGATCAATTCTATAATATTATATTAATTGTTGACTCTTGTGGACTAGCATTCAACAAGTCTAAATATAGTGAAGAAACTGATGAATGATGTTTTCATGTGTTGATCATTAACAGAGTATTAGAAAGAATAAATAGACAATACAAACTGACTTTGAAACAAAGCAGTACAACTCTTAACTTTGATACAAATTGCAAACTCTCAATGACAAGTGATGTGGTATATGTATATTTGAGTTGATCATGATTGTTCCGAGGTTATTAATGACTCATTAGTGGAATGTAGACTAGGGCTGACAACTTTTGACACGACCTGTGAATTCGACACGAACTCAACACGAAATTAAAGGGTTAGGGTCGAAGCGTCTGATCCGTTTAATTAAATGGGTCGGGTTATGGTTGACTTATATAGTCTTATACCCATGTTTCGACACGACTTGAACTCAACATGTGACATAATGGCTAGCAATTTTTGACATGATCCATGAACCCAACATGAAGTTCGACGGTTAGAGTTAAGGGGTTTGACCTATTTAATTAGATGGGACGGGTTGTAGTAGACCTATATAGCCTTATACTCATGCTTTTATATGACCCGAACCCGATACTTGATTTTCATTGTAGACCACCAAGCAGGAATGAAGTAACATCAACTGATACTTGATTTTCATGCATGATTCGTTCCTTTTAAGCTTGAAGAGAACAAGCGTTAATCTTCTCTATGAAAGAGAGGATACTAACACTCCTAGTATAACTTGATCCTGATGATACCAATGAAAGAAAGATTGAGGATGGTTTCAGAAGCACCATCAGTTGAAAAGACAATGGCAAATTTAGGAGGACTGAGACGTTGAAGTATTGATTAAATGCTTAAATTTATCTCTTCCTATCAGCTTAAACTTTTAGGACAAATGGTGATTTAATATGATACCAGAGCTAAAACTCTTGACTTCAAACTTTGTCTCAATCAATTCACCTTCTATTTAAATTAAATATTTTGGTTAAACTTTTAGGATAAGTGGTAATTTAAGTTAATAAGTATTAATTAAATGATTAAATTCATATTTTCCTATCAGCTTTTGGGACAAATGGTGATTTAATACGATATCAGAGCAAAAGATCTTAAGTTCAAACCTTGTTTCTTGTTAATTCATCTCCTACTTAAATATTCCGCTTAAGCTTTTGGGATAAGTAGTGACTTAACTTGTTAAAGTATTGATTAAATAATTAAATTCATCTCTTCGTATCAGCTTTTGGAACAAACGTTGTGATTGCATTGAAATTTTAGAGCATTGAAGTAAATGCTGCTCTTAGGTGGTGATAATTACAGAAAATTGATATGCACTGATGTTTCCAGGGCATGCTTGACATGAAGCAGACTAGCTTGTTCATTTGGTTTTGGTTTTTAATTCCATTTGGACATTTGGTCTGTATGGAATTTCTTTTTACAAGTTCGTTTGTTTATTTTAGTTTTGGAAAATGAAATGGAATTTCTCTATTTGGTTCTTGCACAAAGAAATAAAAAACTTCCATCAATTGTCAACTTTCTAGCAGGTTTTCATATACCACAACAATATTCCAAGAAAACAACAAACCTCTGCATTTTTCTCTAATTTTATTGAGCTTATTGATACTTGAAAACAGAACAAATAACTCTTAAGAAATAAAAAACTTCCATCAATTGTCAACTTTCTAGCAGGTTTTCATATACCACAACAATATTCCAAGAAAACAACAAACCTCTGCATTTTTCTCTAATTTTACTTAGCTTATTGATACTTGAAAACAGAACAAATAACTCTCCATTTCACCCTTAACATATGTCTAATTATGCATGATTTATGAGGCTCGGTGCACACTAAAGTAATGGAAAATATATAATAAAGAGAAATGATTCTTTGCATTCTAGCGTTCATCTCGCGTCCATCTTTGCTGAGTTGGCATGCTTGGAGCTTGATTTCACGGCTTATTGGTTGCTAAGGAACGCATGTAGCTTATACTCGCATTAAAATAGTCGAGAAGCTTTTCTCTTGGGGGAATGCATTCTCTGATGAGTGGAATTTGGATGAAGTTGTGAGCCCATTCATGGAGCAATGGAAACTTCTCAGCTTCAAGTAACTTCATGCCTCCGACTTCTTCCATAACACTAAGCCAGTGAGGAATCCAACCCGCTGCTATGTCCAGAAACCCTATCTCTTCTCCTCCAAAATACTTCTTCCCTGCAATCTGCTTCTCAAGAAACGCCAGTGATTCTTGTGCAGACTCTATAGCCTTTGTCTTTTGCTCTCCTTCAGCCTTGTGAGCTGCTTCCCATGCCCCGAACACACACTGCATGCGTTCAAGGAAATTGAAAGGGAATTATGCAATATGCTAAAGTTACACAGAAACAATACAAAGAAAGAAACTCTGCAAGAGAACTAAACACAAAACCAGCCATCTTCAATTGGCTTTGTGCTTCTGAACTACAAGTTCAGAGGTGTATTATAGCTGCAAACAAGTTCTAAGCTACACCAAAACATCAGTGTTAAAATACCAAGCTTAACCCTCCCTGCTACTGGAGCTCTCACTTCCCTTTGAATTTTCTGCAGAACTTTGTCCTCAGGCCACCACACCTAAATTCATTTCTATTTCTATTTCACCACAGATTGTAGCTCCAAAACAAGACGCTCCTTATCCTCAATGATTCTATCCCATTTCTGCAGAAACTACAATGGACATCTCCCTTAAAGCCACAATGCAGCAATTTAGCACCAGTTGACAATGCATTCTTTATGGCTACCCAAGCAATAAAAGCATGCTGAGAGCATTCCTAATGGAGAAGCCAAATGGTACTTTTATCTAAAGTGGCTAATCAGATTTGTAAAAAACCCTTCACATTGGATTAGCCCAAAAAAATGCAAAATAGATATTTGGTTAGACTAGCCAAAAAAAAAAATAGCTGCATGTAGAATCACTTTTCAAGATAGTCATTTTATTTTTTATTGTTTCTCTCACCTGTTTCTTTTTTCCAAAACTTTTCCCACGTTTCAAGGGATCATTATGAGAATATTCTTTCACAATTTTTAATAACAAGATATTTCATAAATACGATTGACATTACTATGAAAATATAGTTTTCATACTTAACGTTGACAAATACGACATTTGAAAAATATAACCGTTGAAAAATATAATTATTATAAAATACAACCGTTTCAAAAATATTATATACAAAAATGATTATTTGAAAAATAATAATCGTTGAAAAATTATTGTGCTAAACGAATTACCATTGAAAAGATAAAAGTGAAATACGAATTTTAGAAAAGAAATAAATATAAAATCAATAAAGAGTAAAAAAATAATATTTAAATAATATAGATAAAAATATAGCTAATCGGATGTAGAAGGCTTTTAAAAATTCATTAGCTAAACTAGATAAAGTGACTTTTGATGAACTATTTTACATAAAAATTTGACTCCTCTATTGGGAATGCTCTTAAGATGTTTAGTGGAAACCATAAAAGCTTCCACCATTCCACAATACTCTGATTTTCTCGAATCTCATTCCATACTGCAGAACTGGAGAAAAAAAGTAAATGTATGTTCTGTGCATTGCCCTCTTCAAAATGCAGAAATCTCTTAGCTACTTCTCTTGATTTGAGAAGTTTCCTCAAACTCCAAGAGCAACCTTGGGGAATTGGAACATGCCAAAAGCTTCTACCCCTCAATAAATTCTCTTTCACCCATACAACCCAAAGAGATTCCTATTTAACAAAAAGATTCCAAATATTCTGAAGCATAGCAGCACGGTTTTTAATACCCAAACCCCCTACTTGTTTCGGAACACACAACATCTTCGAAGCTACCTTAGCTTTTGCAGCACCCTCATCTTTGCCATTCTACAAGAACCTATTGAATTTTTGTTCAATAGCACAAATAATTCGCTTTGGTAAGATGAAAATCAAAGTCCAATACTCCTGAATGCAACACAACACACAGGAAACAAGCTGGAGCCTGCCTGCAAATGTAAGATTCTTACAAAACCAAGAATCAATCTGAGTAGCAATTCTCTCCAGCAAAACAGAGCAATTTGCAGTAGTTAGCCTAGTAGAAATCAAAGATACCCAAAATAGCCGATTAGCTATTTCCTATGGATAGTAGTCAAGAATTCAAGCCCATCAGGTATCGAGTTATATTGTACAATGTTTTTGATCAAAACCATGAATTTTTCATTCAGTTCCATTAGATAAGTCAAGATCGTTCGTGGCTACTTCGAGGGAGTCGAGCCTGCTAAAGGAACGAGTTGTATGATTTGAAAAGAGTACAAGAATTAATAAATAGTGTGGTTGAGTTAAGAAGTACCTTATCTCCAAGAAACTGTGCCCAAAACCTAGCCATGGCTCTCTCATAGGGATCTTGGGGAAGCAGAGGGTTCTCCTTCCAAGTCTCCTCGATGTATTCAAGGATGACAAGAGACTCAGCAATTGGTTTGCCATGGTGCAGCAGCACTGGGACTTTCTTATGAACAGGGTTATACTTGAGCAGCAATTGACTCTTGTTTCTCAAATCTTCTTCTTCTATGAACTCATATTCCACTCCTTTAAGCTTTAATGCCCATTCAATCCTGGTGCAGAAAAGGCTTTGGGTAGTAGCAATCAGCTTCACCTCCCCCATGAAATTGGAGTTTCTAATACACCAACTATGTTGTCTGTGTTTGTGTGTTTATAGACAACTGTTTCTTCACCTCCCCCATTCAAATATTCAACTAACATATTAAGTTATATTGTTTGGTTAGCCTTTGACCCTCCCCTGATTCCAACCATTGACATTTGCTTAATTTATTGGTTATCATAAAGTAATTAGGCCATTAGCAGGTTCCACCCCTCATGAATATTTAAAATGTTTATAAATCTTCTCATTTAATGGCCCAGAAAAATTCCCAAAGTGGTTAAATACATATTATGGTGTAAGTTTGAATTTCGTAATGAGAATCACCATGCTTAATTAGTATAAATTTCTTTGGTTTCCACTAATGCTCTGGTGGGAGCTGGGTCATATTATGACTCAGTTGAACTTGAAAAAGCACATGTGATTTCCACCATTAGGTCCCTCCTGTACGGCTCTCAGGAGATAGGTGTTATTATGGGTTCGAATAACCACAGCTGGTCTCCCCCGGCTGCCATTTTGCTTAAAAAAAGAGTTTATAAATCTTGTAAAAAGTTATAAAGATTAAGACAAAATATCTCTAGATAATTTTGTTTAACGGAAACTTCATTTAACTCTTTGAACTTTTATCATTTTTGTAATATTTTTTTCATAATTCAAAAAATTTCAATTTAATGTATCAAATTTTACAAAATTTACAAAGTCAGAAACCAAACGTAACTGATTTAAGTACTTAAAAAAAAAAAAAAAAAAAAAAAAAATTAAAACAAAAAAGGACATTCACCCGTTCTCTAGATTCCATGTTACTTCCAATCGGTCTCTTTTATTGTATACAAGTCAAAGTTTGTTGGCTCGTTTGAATCAATTGAACAAAAGTAAAAGTTTTGAACCTCCACGAAAAAAGAAGAAAATAAAATAAACTGATTCATTTGATTTTTCCAAAAAAAATCCGGCTGCTTGCACCACACGTCAAGAAACAGATGTTTATGAACAGACTACATAATCTTGTGTGTTTTCAGAATTACACGCCATGGTCAAAGCCTTTGACCATGACTCAAAGGTTGGACTTGGAGACGGCTGTTTAAGCCCCCAAAGATACAAGGATTCTTTAAAAAATAGATTTACCTTGCTTTTTACAAGTCTTAAGTATAACACGATGGGTTTGCATTTTATCCCTCTTTAAAGTCATAATCTTAAAGATTATGATTTTTTTAAGATTTTTCACGTTCGGTTTGATATCGAGACTGAACATTTGATAGTGCCCATAATGAATAAGTAGGGTTTTTAATGGATTAGTGTATTTAACTCCTGATTAGGGTTTTATGTGCATAAGATTAGACTCTCGAGGTACTGTTTATAATATTAGATTATGTTTTGCAGTAGCGAGAATTTGAGATGTCCGAGAGTTTGGATAACTGGATAAGGTAAGTAAATACTTATGAAGCTGCTTTAATAACAATATGTGATATGTCAAATGACTGAGCATGCTTATGTTTTGAACCTATTACTTTTATGTAGATGAATAAATGTTTAATATGATTTTCTAAATAAACGAACAATATTTGCATTGTATGACTGGTACACCAGTACGTCGGGTATAATTGCCCGTCAGTTACTAGTTTTTACAATATTATGTTTAAAGGGTGATACTGCCAGTCAATTACTAGTTAATTGGTCTGGTGTTTTCGCTAACTCTTCCAAGATTGATCGAATTAATCGGTTTAATTTTGGGGGCGTTACAATTGAGCATCGACTGAGCCATCGTCCAAGCCATTTGTCAACATTTTCAAATTTCTATTGAAAACCCATTTTGACCTAATAAACATATGAATTTGAAAATCTTGATGAATATAAAGTTGTAGCCCTTTATATAAGGGTTTGAAATTAACAAAGTTTGTCTCAATCAGATGTCAGAATCAAAAGATATGACTATTTTAGTTTGACTAGGTGTTTGTTAGATTGCACATACAAGCTCTAATTCTCATGACGTGGACGGTGGATCAAATTTTAAACCGTTTTAATGTTAAACCTAAAACTTATATCACATGTGTTTTGACACTGAATTTACCAATATTAAAAACTTAACACCAAGAATTAAGTTAAAATTACAAATGAAATTATATTAATTTTGTACCTCTAATGCATAAAGAATAAAACTTGCGTAAATTTATATATCTCAATATGAACGTAAGGAGAAAAAAATATGAGAAAAGGCTCAAGACAAAAACGTTAGAAAATCCCAAGCCATTTATTTAATGATGAAAAGTCATGCAAACATAAAACACACTTATAAGTACTTTACGAAATCAAAAAGACAAACCATATAAAACCTAGATCAGAGATATCAGACACCCCTGTTTCTATTTTCAAACAGGGTCAGTTTAATTTTTTGAAGCTTCACAAGCACATCTTTGATATTGGCTCTTTCATCTGGTAAGTCCTCAGAACACCTTAAGCCTAATTCCATGATGGATGAAAGAACACTTTGCATGATAGTTACATCTCTTCCATTTTCCGTTCTCAATAAACCGTCATCCACAACTTCCATCATTCTGTCAGGAAGTGATGTGTTTATCCATTGTCTCAAAGTCAATTCTCCTACAAACATGTCGTCGGTTGGTTTCTTCCTTGTGATCATCTCCAACAATAATATACCATAGCTATAAACGTCACTTTTGATGGACACTTTTCCTTCAGAACCATACTCTATTCACCCTCGCAATTGAATAGAAAGCCTTTAAGTTAGTAATTAAAAATTAAAAACAGAGAGAGAGAGTTATCCATATATCTTAGCTAAAAAAAAAAGTATTTATGAATATATAGATATCAATGACGTAAGACATCATATTAATTAAATTATTAAATTCACCATTTTCATTTACATTAAACTTTTTGGACAACTAGTAATTTAACTTGATATCATAAGATCATCTTGAGTTCAAACCTTGGTTTCACAAATTACCCCTTATTTTCACTTGTAATCAGGTCCTACACATAAGGGAGAATATTCACATATTAATTAATTAAATGATTAAATTTAATCCCCGATCAGATTAATTAAGTTTTTGGGTCAAGTACTCGTGATTTAACAACATATAATGCATCTAATTAAATATGCTTTTATTGTACACATACATCGATCTAACCATCTAATGATAGATATTCCAGACTCCTTAAAAGAAAAATTATGTTATATATGAACAACTTTTGATGTGCTGGGTGGTTTGTTGTTTGGAATAATATAATTACACGTAACAAAGTCATGCAGTGCTGTTCCTTTTATTCGGGTAATTATTTACAAAATTAAGACTGTCTCCAACTCAAACAAAATAGACCTCTGTACACGTGTATATATATACCTTTTATTCGGGTAATCATAATTTGTGTAATTTTTATTGTTAGTGTACATTCATACGAATATAAGGCCTATATAAAAATACATTAATACTTTTGAAACCAGCAACTATTAGATAGTCCCTTAGCAATAAAATAAGTAGTTTGAAAGCATGTACCTGGTGCGATATAACCAAGTGTACCAAGAGTTTTGGTTTGTGTAGCATCCTTATTTTCCACCAAAATCTTTGCAATGCCAAAGTCACTCACGTGTGCAACCATGTCATCATCTAGAAGTATGTTGGTAGGCTTCAAGTCACAGTGCACCACCGATTCTGATAGACCGTGGTGGAGATAGTCCAACGCCGATGCAACATCAACCATAATGTTTACTCTATGAAGAAGATTCAAGCAGCAGTTATAAGAGTATAACCACCTTTCAAGGCTACCATTCGACATGTATTGCAGTACTAAAGCTCTGAACTCAAGGTTGGAGCATGTACTTATAACCTTTACAAGATTCCTATGTCGGATTGTCCGTAAGACCTTGCATTCAGCATCGAAACTTTTGAAAGCACCCGACAATTGCAAATTTAGAACTTTAACAGCAACAATTGTCCTATCAAATAGTATCCCTTTGTACACCGAACCAAAACCTCCAGTTCCAAGCAAGTTGCTTTCACAAAAGTTGTTTGTCCCTTGGCAAAGCTCTTGATATGATATGAATCTATGCTTCAATACATGCAATGTATTAAATAAACTTGGAACCTGCAATTTACTTTCTCGATGTCTTCTTAGCATATAAACCAATGCTAGACATATTGTAACTGAAGCAATGATAGGAACAAAATATTTGAGCAAACTTTGTTTCACCTTTGATCGTTGGAAGCTTGGGTTTGGACAAGGTGGAACTCCAAAGATTGGATTCCCACAAAGTGCTTTGTTTCCTGAAAATGATTTAGCTGTAAAGTTTGCAAAAGGCCCACTAGATGGAATCTCTCCAGATAGCTTGTTGAAAGAAACATTCAAATACTTGAAATATGAAAGCGCTTCAATAGACTTAGGAATTACACCAGAGAGATTATTGTATGAGAGGTCCAACCTATCTAATCCTTTCAAGTCTCCAAAAGATTGTGGAATGTCTCCTTGAAATGAGTTCCTTGACAAATCAAGATTACTTAGGCTTTCAAAAGTTCCGATAATGCTTGGAATATTTCCAGTAATTTGGTTCCAAGATAAATCTATGAGTTCAATCCTATCCAATGTTTTCATGTTTGGAGACAAATATCCACTAAGGAAATTCAATGATAGATCCAAAAATAATAGATTCTCAAGGCTCCATAAATTTAATGGTATTGGTGATTCCAGCCTATTAGAATACAGGTATAGCTGTTGCAGGAGAGTGAGGTTCGAAATACAATTTGGGATGGATCCAGAGATTTTGTTAATTTCGAGAGATAACACACCTAAGTTCTTTAGCATACATATGTCCTCTGGAATGAATCCTTCAATTTTATTACGACCAAGATATAATCTTTGTAACCCCTCCAATCCCCCGATTGTGGATGGTATGGTTCCAATCAAATTGTTTTTTTCCAAAACAAGCAAGGCCAAGCCTTTCAAGGAACCAATACTCATTGGAATATGACCCTTTATATTGCTTGTGTATAGAACCATGCTACGAAGGGTAGTTGAAAAGTTTCCAATAGAATCCGGAAGAGTAATGTCCAAGGGATTTTGGGATAGGTCCAAAGATGTTAAAAATTTGCAATTAGATAAAGATGAAAGGATATTAAGCTCTTGATTTTCAGGCTCCCCTGTTAGCTGATTGTCACCCAAATAAAGTGCTTCGAGATATTTTAAGTGTCCAAGACTTGTGGGAATTGGTCCAGAGAGTAAGTTGCCAGCGAATTCTACATGGAAGAGCTTGGAACAATTTGAAAGATATGATGGGATGTGACCAGTAAATTTGTTTGCACCAAAATTTAGAAATTCCAGATTTGGAAAACGCCATAAATCACTTGGAATGCTTCCTTTAATGTTGTTATCCTCAAGGGCAAATGAAGATAACCTCGACAAGTTACTAATGGTAAGACTAGGAGGTATATTGCCGGTTAAGTTGTTTCCTCCAAGATCCAGGATTTCAAGCTTTTCTAAACTCCCAAAACCTTCTGGAATACTCCCATCAAATTTATTGTATGATAGAGATAAGAGTGAAAGCTCTCTACAATACCTCATTTGTGAAGGAAGCTTTCCACTAAATTCGTTATTTGAAATGAAAAGCGCTTGAAGATTAGGACAGTGGCTACAGAGATCCATTGGAAGAGTTCCTGAGATGTGATTTTGTGTAAGAGCAATTACAATTAGAGAGGATATGTTAAAGATAACAAGAGGAAATACACCAGTGATGTTGTTGCCTTCCAAATATAAGTTCTCCAATGACGATACGTTGGCGAGGGTTGATGGAATTGCGGTCGTAAGATGGTTCCTTGTAAGATCTATTTCTCGAAGATTCTGACAATTTTGCAATGTTGGAGGGATACTACCTTCCAAATTGTTGTGTGGCAACGAGAGTATTCTCAAGCGATGTAGGCGACCGATCTCATGCGGCAGAGAACCAAAGAAGCTGTTGTGAGAAAGATCAAGTGAGACCAGGAAAGAGAGGTTACCAATATAAGGAGAAATGGTGCCTTGGAGACCCACGTGAGAAAGGTTCAAAGCAGTGACTCTTTGCCTACGTCTGCTACATGAGATGCCAATCCAATTGCATAAGTTTGTAGTTGTGGACCAGTTACCTGCCAAGACTGTTTCGTTTGAGCCGGAAGTGATTTTAGAATTGAAGGCAATGAGAGCTGATTGGTCGGTAAGGTTGGTGGAAGATTGGGCTAACTCAAGCATGCATGACTGCACCAACAGCAAACCCAAGAGTGGGAGAATATGGGATGGCCTTTCTATTAGCATCATGACTCTGCAAAAGAGAGAGAGAGAGAGAGAAATAGCTCAAGTTTAAAAGAAAGAAGGCGTAGGGATAAGAACGGGTGTTAACGGGATTTTATAGTGGAAGCGAACCATTGAATCTTCAATCTTTTCGCCGATATTATGGTGAGTTGGACCAGTTGGTGGCACCAAGAGACACTTCAATTTGATGGGACTGTTTTGGTCCCAGTAAGCACAAGACTTTAATATGAGTGGAAATTGAAGGGAAATTGTTACGAAAGTAAAGTTAAGGATTAGAATTTATTTAAGATTAGTTTAGTTTTGTTATTAGTATTTTTATATTAGAGATAAACATGCGTCTATTTAAGTTCTTTCAAAATATAAGGTTTCGATTTTCTCAAAACCTAACATCTATTCTCGAGACGATGAGTCTGTTCTGACATCCATATTTTTTTGGATAGGATGACGAGTAAAATATAGCACCATTGGTTTCCGTGTGTTGAGATTATGGATTTTTCCCTCTTAAACAATTCGCAATGTCACTTGGAAGTCTAAAAGCCACAAATATTCCTCTTCAACAATTGGCATTGTGATTGGGAATTCTAAGCACCAACTAATTCTGCAAAGGGCCGGAGATGATGAAAATTAATGAAGAAATAAAGGTACATAGCAGATACAACTAAGTATATTCAATTTTCTTGCCTGTCTCTTTCAGTAATACATAGCCAATAGTAGACTTGTAGTCTTCTTCTATAGTCTTATAATGGAGAGAAGAGAGTACATTTGGTCCATATAGGCTATATACATACACCAGCATCAATTGTGATTTAGACTGAAACCTGATTGTGCCGTGAAGGCAGGGATGGAGGAATATGTGTTGCACATCTTTGTTTTCATTCTATGTTTTTCTTACTCTGGGTACTCAAACTTTGATACTCATAATTCATTCATATAAATTTTTGACAAACAAATATTGAATTTCAATACAAATAAAACTAAAAAATCGGAATATTTGAAAAACTACACAAACTGAGGAAAATTTTTTTCCAACAGCTCAACCAAAATTTTTACAAACAAAACCTAAACATATTCAGATTTCAACTCAAACCTAGATTCGAAGAAGTGTCTAGTAAACAAAAAAATAAAATTAAAAAAATATTGAGAAACAAATATAAAGATAATCAATTAATCATGAAAAATTATATATAAAATGAATTTAAAATACTAAAGAAGCACCTGTATCCACAAAATAGTCATATTTGTATCATTAACCCAATCTCAAGGTTTGACAAAAATCTACGAACGGTTACTTTCACGATGATATTGGTTCTGTTTGACAAACCATACAACACTTCCATCTGGCCAAATGAATGCAAAATCGCCTCAAGCCTTTGCAAAATTTGACACTCTTTTTCTTTTATATTTTAGGTAAAATTTCTAATGAATCCTGTGTCAACGAGTGACAACAGAAAATACCCTCAACTTTTTTGTTTTTTGTTTTTTTGTTTTTTGAATTTTTACTCACTAAGTCAATCGAAAAAATGTCATAAGCCGTTCCGCTAAATTTTCTTCAAAATGTCTAACGTCTATTCTCAAAACTCACCATTTTGTCATGTCAGCTTTTTGCCACCTTACTTTAAAATATAAATTTTTATTATTAATTTAATTTTAAAATTAAAACTTAAAAAAAAAAATTTAATTTAATGAAAATTATGGGTAAAGCCCCACGAAGACTACAATCAGTCGCAGAGCCAATCAGTCGCGGAGCCAGCCTTTTCATATTGAAGGGGCCGCTAAACTAAAATTTTTTTTTCTTAAGTTTTCTTTTTTCTTTTTCTTTTTTTGATTATTAGGATTTTTTTTTTGGCACTGTGTAATGAACTGGTACTTTTTTTTTTCTTCTTCTTCTTTTTCTAATCACTGGTACTTAAATACAATGATAAATTGAGCTTAGAATTGTGTCAAATTCTCCAGTTAAATGTTTAAATTCTAACAACTAATATTCTCAATAGTTAATAACAACAATATTCAAATTACAAGATCACTTAGATTAGGAATTGAACTTAGAGTACTAACCTCAAAAAGTGTGACATGCGTTGAGTTATATTGCACATCGTTGATTAACATCATATTCTCATATGTGATGATGTAATCCAGGATCAAACTCCAATGAACTAATATCAAATTCAATATCAAATTTACATACTAAAAGCCCTAATTTAATAAAGTCGAAACCTGAGAGAGTATTTGATTTGAGAAATTGAGAGGGACTAAACCACTGAGGGAGAGAGAGGGAGAAGAGAAAGGGAGAGAAGAAGCCGGAAGCTTGAGAAAGGGAGGAAAAAAAAAAACAAAAGAAAGAGAGTAGATAGTGGGAGACAAAGAAATAAAGTAAATAATATAAAACAAAGTGAGTGGTGGGGAAGGAGAAAATAAAAATAAAACCAAAAAAAAAAAGAAAGAGGAAGTTGGTGGAGAAGGTAGGAAAAGAAGAAAAATGAGAAAAAGAAAGGAAAAAGAAGGCTAAAGCGTGAGATTTGAGAAGCCAAGGAGTAATGGAGGAGTTTAAAAAATTTCAAGTAGGGGCCGCTTATATATTTTTCTCTTAATAGTTTGACGGGGCCTGTGTAGAATTTTTTTTTTAAAATCCCACGTAGGGGCCGTGGCCACCTCTGGCCCTCGTGTGGCTCCACCACTGACTACAATCTTGGCCTGTGGTCGGCCACCATACAATAATTCAATTGACCTCTAAAGACCGCAGTCAGCACAGGAGGGAGGAAGACCCAAGTCTTCTGGGCTCCCTTTGATCAAATTTTCTTGCCGTGTAATGGGGTTGGACCCTTTTTCACTATGCGTATTTAGAGGGTCACTACGAGTAATGCTATAAGTCCTTTTTTTATCACTCTTATATGACTCTTGTGTCCTTCCACAAATAATGTAACTCTTAAAATTACAATTGGAATTGTGATTGATCATTATTAGATTTCGATCAAATTATGATTTTAAAAGCCATTTTATTTTTAGACTGACACAAAAATGACACAATAAAGACTTCTAGAATTACTTGGGCGATGACTGGCTTGGTTGGAATTTGGGAATTTAAAATATAAATTTTTTTTATTAATTTAATTTTAAAATTAAATCTTAAAAAAAAAATAAAATTAATTAATGAAAATTATGGGTAAAGTACCACGAAGACTACAATCTTGGCCTGTGGTCGGCCACCATACAATAATTCAATTGACCTCTAAAAACCGCAGTCAGCACAGGAGGGAGGAAGACCCAAGTCTTCTGGGCTCCCTTTGATCAAATTTTCTTGCCTTGTAATGGGGTTGGACCCTTTTTCACTATGCGTATTTAGAGGGTTATTACGAGTAATGCTACAAGTCCTTTTTTTTATCACTCTTATATGATTTTTGTGTCCCTCTAAAAATAATGTAGCTCTTAAAATTACAATTAAACTTGTGATTGATCATTATTGGATTTCGATCAAATTGTGATTTTAAAAGCCACTTTATTTTTAGACTGAAACAAAAATGATACAATAAAGACTTCTAGAATTACTCGGGTGATGACTGGCTTGGTTGGAATTTGGGAATTTAAAATATAATTTTTTTTTATTAATTTAATTTTAAAATTAAATCTTTAAAAAAAAATTTAATTTGATGAAAATTATGGGTAAAGTCCCACGAAGACTACAATCATGGCGGAGCCAGCCTTTTCATATTGAAGGGGCCACTAAACTAAAAAAAAATTTTCTTAAGTTTTTTTTTTTTCTTCTTTTTCTAATCACTGGTACTTAAATATAATGATGAATTGAGCTTAGAATTGTGTCAAATTCTCCAGTTAAATGTTTAAATTTTAACAACCAATATTCTCAATAGTTAATAACAACAATATTCAAATTACAAGATCTAGATTAGGAATTGAACTTAGAGTACTAACCTCAAAAAGTGTGACATGCATTGAGTTATTTTGCACATCGTTGATTAACATCATATTCTCATATGTGATGACGTAATCCAAGATCAAACTCCAATGAACTAATATCAAATTCAATATCAAATTTACATACTAAAAGCCCTAATTTAATAAAGTCGAAACCTGAGAGAGTATTTGATTTGAGAAATTGAGAGGGACTAAACCACTTAGGGAGAGAGAGGGAGAAGAGAAAGGGAGAGAAGAAGCCGGAAGCTTGAGAAAGGGAGGGAAAAAAAAAACAAAAGAAAGAGAGTGGATAGTGGGAGACAAAGAAATAACGTAAATAATATAAAATAAAGTGAGTGGTGGGGAAGGAGAAAATAAAAATAAAACCAAAAAAAAAAGAAAGAGGAAGTTGGCGGAGAAGGTAGGAAAAGAAGAAAAATGAGAAAAAGAAAGGAAAAAGAAGGCTGAAGCACGAGATTTGAGAAGCCAAGTAGTAATGGAGGAGTTTAAAAAATTCCAAGTAGGGGCCGTTTATATATTTTTCTCTTAATAGTTTGACGGGGCCTATGTAGATTTTTTTTTTTCAAATCCCACGTAGGGGCCATGGCCACCTCTGGCCCTCGTGTGGCTCCGCCACTGACTACAATCTTGGCCTGTGGTCGGCCACCATACAATAATTCAATTGACCTCTAAAATCCGTAGTTAGCACAGGAGGGAGGAAGACCCAAGTCTTCTGAGCTCCCTTTGATCAAATTTTCTTGCCGTGTAATGGGGTTGGACCCTTTTTTACTATGCGTATTTAGAGGGTCACTACGAGTAATGCTATAAGTCATTTTTTTTTATCACTTTTATATGACTCTTATGTCCTTCCACAAATAATGTAGCTCTTAAAATTACAATTAGACTTGTCATTGACCATTATTGGATTTCGATTAAATTGTGATTTTAAAAGCCACTTTATTTTTAGACTGACACAATAAAGACTTCTAGAATTACTCGAGTGATGACTGGCTTGGTTGGAATTTGGGAATTTAAAATATAAATTTTTTTTATTAATATAATTTTAAAATTAAATCTTTTAAAAAAAAAATTAATTTAATGAAAATTATGGGTAAAGTCCCACGAAGATTACAATCTGTGGTGGAGCCAGCCTTTTCATATTGAAGGGGCTGCTAAACTAAAATTTTTTTTTCTTAACTTTTTTTTTTTTTTTTTGATTATTAGGAATTTTTTATTTATTTTTGCACTGTGTAATGAAGTGGTACTTTTTTTTTTTTTTTTTCTTCTTTTTCTTATCACTGTTACTTAAATACAATGATGAATTGAGCTTAGAATTGTATCAAATTCTCCAGTTAAATATTTAAATTTTAACAACCAATACTCTCAATAGTTAATAACAAAAATATTCAAATTACAATATCACTTTTTGAGGGAATACGTACCTCACTTGTCTTAGTTGCCTTTTAAGAAGTTGCATAGTATTTCTCCTGTGATTCCTTCACACTTCGAACAACTTGTTAGGGACGGAATAATTCTCCACCAAAAACTACAAATTTCAGCGGAACCAAATTTTCCTTCCAACAATAACCAGTAATTCAAAATCCTCATTCTCCAATTTTTCTAAAAGCTCACATGCTACTTGTAGAAAATCCTCCCCACCGCTAGGACACTTTTGAATTTTTCTATTGCAAGCCACCTCCACACCATTAGAAGATGGACAATAATAACACATGTTCAAACTCAAAATATTTTCGTTGATATCATGTTAAATTACCACCTATTTTGAACGTTAAGGTTAATAAAAATAGATAAATTTAATCATTTAATTTATAATTTAACCCCTACCAACCAAAATTAAACCTAAATATTATGAAATTGTAATAAAACTTCAAATAATTTCGACAGTGCCTATGTATCAAATCTAGGTATGAATACGTCCTAAACCCCGTGTCTAGAGAGAGAGGCTCTGCCTTCTCTGTAGAATTTCGTTTCTCTCTTCCTCCGAGCAATACCAAAGAAGAAGAAATCACAGAGGTCTTCCCTCATCTCCCTTCCCTAGTAGAAATGCTTGGTGTCTTCTCTGTGGTCTCTTCAGGTCTCTGTTTCTGGTGGGTGTGTTTCAGATCTAGTTTGTAGATCTAGATCTAGTTCTTTTAAACCTAGATTTGATCATCCTCATCAGCCAAAGCGTGTCTTCCTGGGGATGCATACGATGCCATGCTCCTCCGCTGCTGCTTGTTGGGATTTTTTGTTTTTTTGTTTTTTTGGTTTTTTACTTTGATTTTGATTCTTTTTGTCATGGCCTTTGGGTCAAGGATGTGAACCATCTCCTAACCTTTTTGGTCGAAGAGGAGTAGATCGGTGTGGGGGTTATTCTCTCACGGCCAAATTTTTAGCTTTTTTTTGTTGTTTTGATTTTTGTTTTTGTATATGGGCTACTCATGTTTTAGATCTAGTCTACTCATAGCAGATTTGTTTCATAACTATAATTGTACATGTGTTAGTGGAAGCTTGAAGTCATTGATATACACTTATTATAAGAATTTTCTGATTATACCTATGACTTTATAACCTCATATCTTTTAGTTATAATTTTTCAGAGTTTTATGCTCTGTGTTGATATTTTATTAATGAAATCTACATATTTTCGTTCAAAAAAAAAAAAAAAAAATTTCAGATATGAATGGTCTATCAAGTCTTTGAAAATGACAACCAGTCCCGTTGGGGCAGCTGAGAGAGAGAGAGAGAGAGAGAGAGAGAGGAAATTGTAGTCCCACAAGTCAAAAGATGAAACTGTAGAGAGGAAACTATGTGGGCTACCATTTCTCTTTCTTAATTGTTACGCATACACACCTTCATAAAGGAAACTATGTGGTTCACTTCCAATATATAAAACTAAAAAAAATGATTTGTTGTGCTACCAAATGTGTGGCATGGAGCTTTAACAAGGCAGCCACTCGTGGAAAGTCCCACACCCGTTTTGCCCTTCTTCAACAATGTTGTAAGCATAAGTGCGTCCCCGGCGTATGGGTTTGGTAACAAAAAATATAAATCTCTCTCTCATGTTTTTTTTTCTTCTAAGAAATACTTAATTGACGAATTTGTTTTAGTTATAAGACTCGTATGGTTTTTTGATGTGGCAGATATGGAAGAAGTGGAATGTTTTGTGGAAATCTACAACGTCTATGACAACAATTACTAGCAATTTCTCAAGATTTTCTCCTCTACCACATGAGAAAAGAAGTGTTCTATATGTATTAAGAATAAAAGAAAGAGAGTGAGATGGATGAAATAGTGTTATTAAGAAATCAGGGAAAGATCTACTTGTTTCGCTTGTAATAGATAATGTAAGAGTTGTGCCTATTTTATCCTATAATGTCTACATGATACATATATTTATCGATGCATGCAGCGCGCGTGGATTAACAAATCTTCCCAAAATCAAGGAATTGAGGTAAAACAAAAGAAAACTCTACTTTGAGTATTTTCTTTTGAAAACTAATGAAAATATAACATAAACTACGAACTAAAAGACGACCAGCTAGCCGCAATCTTGTTCGAACGAGGTTCCACCGAATGCCTCAGATTTTTGTGTGATGTAGCACTCATTTGAACAAGATGATGTCTCAATCAAATGAGACATGCGATGCAGCACCTCGGTTGAACATGAGTCGACTGACTCTTCGACCGAGGTTCTTCATAATTTATTCCTTAGTGCATAGTTTTTTGGAAATCATAGCCAATGAATTTTTATTTTATTTGGGCAAGATGTTTGTAATGCCCCGAAAAAAAATTAACTGATAGTTAATTCCATGATGTGTCACCATTCGGACCAAATGAAAACATAAGGGGGACATTTAATTCTCTTTATAAAAGGAGAGCATATGTGGTGAAAGAACTCACTTAAACACAAGCAAAATAAGCATTAATTAACTGACGTAGCGGGAGATTAAGGTAACTAATCAAATAACAGCGTCTTTGATTTTGTAAGGAGAAGCGTCTTTGTCTTCTACCCAAAAGATAAAATAAGTCCGTAGGCTAAAAGAAAGATAAAACTCCATAGAGTATTTGAGAAAAAATTCTATGATTTTTTAATAATTTAATTAATGAGTTTTACATACTAAGCTAGCATATTTATAGAAGAGAAATTCTTGTAATAAAGTAAACCTGCTACTAGTTGGGAAAATAAACATAATCCTAGTAGGGAAAGTAAACATACTCCTAGTACGAAAATCAAAAGAAAGCCCAAATTATAAAAATAAATAAATAAAACTTTTAGGCTTTAGTGGGGTGGGGACCACATGCTACATCAGCCTCCTCCTCTTGAAAAGAACTCGTTCTCGAGTTAAGTTCCGACTCCTCTAGTGGAAAATATTCAAAAACGTCTGACACGTTGAATGTTGAAGATATTGCCAAGTCCTCAAGAAGATCAACGACGTATGCATTATCGTTAATCTTTTTTAAGTATTTTGCATGGACCATAATTTTTATTCCTCAGCTTTCCAGAAGTACCAGTTGGCAGTTGCCCCTTGTGTAAATACACAATCACAAGATCTCCTTCTTGAAAAACTCCCTCTTGGGTGGCTTTCACATGTTCTACTAAATGCTTTGCTGCCACACTAGCTCCCAGTAGCTTAGGTAAAGCTACAAGATCTACTGCAAGTCTCGGAGTTCTCACATAAACAACTTCGAATGGTGCCTTCCCAGTAGATCGATTCACCATGTTGTTATAGGCAAACTTAGCCTGAGCTAAAGCCAGTTCCCACTGCTTCTGTGTGTCACCTGCAATACATCGAAATAAATTGCCTAGAGTTTGATTAACAACTTCTATTTGACCGTCCGTTTGCGGATAGCTCGTGCTACTAAACTTCAATGTTATGTCGAACCGCTTCCATAATGTTTGCCAAAAATGAGACAAGAACTTGGTGTCTCAGTCAGAAGTGATAGACTTTGGGACTCCATGCAATTGGACCACCTCTCGGAAGAATAGAATGGCCACTTGAACAGTATCAGATGTTTTCCTACAAGCAACAAAGTGAGCCATTTTGGAAAATCTATCCACAATTACCATTATAGAATCTACTCCTCGTTGGATTTTCGGGAGACCCAATATAAAATCCATGGATACATTTTCCCACGGTGCTTTTGGTATTGGTAGAGGCATGTATAATCTAGTATTTTGGGTTTGCCCTTGGCGACCTGACAAGTTTTGCATCTTCGAACAAAATTACCAACTTCTCTCTTCAATTGCAGCCAGTAATACCACTCCTCTACCAGAGTGATGGTCTTGTCTCTTCTCAGATGTCCACCCAAACCTCCTCCATGTAATTCTTAGAATATTTGTTCCCGTCAAGAACTCTTTGGGATGCACAACCATTCATGCAGAATAGATACCCCTCCTAAAGATGTATCTCGAAAACTGGTTGTATTGCCTTGCAACACTTCCAAGTTTCACTCAAATTTTCATCTTCCTCATATAACTCCTTTAGACACTTGAATCTAGTCAATTCAGTTTTCACGGTGATCAACAATGTAGCTCGGCGGCTTAAAGCGTCAGCTACACAATTCAGTTTTCCCAATTTAAGCTTAAGGGAAATGGTGAATCGTTAGATGTAAGAAACCCATCGAGCATGAATCCGATTTAGATTCTTTTGACTATTGATGATCTTCAATGCTTGATGGTCAGTATAAAGGACAAACTCTCGTTGGATTAGATATTGCTCCCACACCTTGAGGGCCCTCAAGACAGCATAAAGCTCCAACTCGTATGTTGACCACTTCTGTCTTACTTCTTCGAGATTTTCACTAAAAAACTCAACATGCTTCCCTTCTTGAGATAAGATAGCTCATATCTCGACGATTGATGCATCACACTCAACTTCAAACAGCTTGTCAAAGTTGGGTAAACCAAGTACACGTGATGTGCATAGCTTTTCCTTGATGATTGAAAAACTTCGCTTGGCTTTGTCACCGCAGTTGAATTTTCCTTTCTTCATACACTTGGTGATCGGTGCTATAATACTGTTGAAATTTTGAATGAAACTTCTATAGAAACTTGCTAACCCATGGAAACTTCTTACCTCTCCCACTGACTTGGGTGTTCGCCATTCTAGGATTGCTCTCACCTTCTCTTCATCCATTCAGATTCCATCAGCACTGACTACAAATCTGAGGAAAAGTAACTGATCCATCATGAAGCTACACTTCTTCAATTTGATAAACAACTCGTTGTCACGGAGGACCTCCAACACTTTCCTCACGTGATCCATGTGATTCATCGGGTTGTGACTATAGATAAGAATATCATCGAAATAGGCAATGACAAATTTCCCTATAAAAGGTTTTAGTAACTAATTCATGAGTCGGATGAAAGTGCTTGGTGCATTCGAAAGACCGAAAGGCATCACCATCCACTCGTAAAGCCCTTCTTTAGTCTTGAATGGAGTTTTCTATTCATCTCTCAGTCGTATACAAATTTGGTGATATCCACTCCTCAAGTCAATCTTTGAAAAGATCTTAGCCCCAAATAGCATATCAAACATGTCACCTATTCAGGGAATAAGAAACTGATACTTGACAGCAATCTTTTCTATTATCCCGCTATCCACGCACATCCGCCAATTCCCATATTTCTTCGGTACAAGTAGGGCCAGTATTGTGCATGGACTCATACTAAACCCTCCACCTACTCTTGCAAAGTAGCATTCTCCTTAGTGCTCATTCTGTAATGTCGCAAGTTTGGGAGACTTTCTACTGGCACTAAGTCCATGTAGTGTTGGATATCTCTCGTGGGTGACAATCCTTCGAGCATCTCTTCAAGCATGATGTCTTGAAATTCTTCTAACAATGATCACATTGTCTTGGGAACTTCTTGTGAGACGGAGCACGGGGTTCCCTCTGTCACCAATGCTATGATGTCTCAGGCCTCCTTAACTTCTTCTATAAATTCTAATCCAGTGGATAGGAAGATCGGCTTACCCTTGGAATGGGTAGAATTTCCGACTTCTTGTAAGGGTTGAAATGTTATCTTCCGACCATCTCGAAAGATAATGTTGACGTTATCTCTTCCCTTCTGCTGGGCATCCACATCAAAGTGCCAAGATCTTTTCAGGATTAAGTGACACGCATCCATCTCCACCCCATCACACAAAATGGAATCGGAGTAATGCTTACCAATCGAAAATGTGAAACGACATCTCTTGGTTACTAGTGACTTAATTCCCCACTTGATCCATCTAATCTTGATTGGGTCTGGCTGCTTCTCAGTTTTCAAACCCAACTTTGAAATCATCTCCTTAGACACCACATTCTCCCTCTACCACCATCAATAATCACATCACATTCCCTCTGGTTGACCATGCAACAAGTACGAAAAATCTTGTGTCTTTGAGATTGATCCTCTTGCCTCGGAGTCAAGAGTAAACGTTGAATTACTAAGGATCGGGAGAATGGGATTCCCTCATCATCATCAACCAACTCCTCTTCCTCATACTCGGGAGTATCATCATCTCCATTCTCGGATCCTTCTTCTAGCTCGGTTCGATCAAGTTTAACATCTGCCTCCGAGGACATTGATGTGACCTATGTCCCAGTTGGTTGCATTTGAAAAACTTGTCTGGACCGGGCCGTGCGTACGGATTGTTGGCTGGTTGTCTCGGTATGTTGGAACTGTTAGTGGCTCATCTTCTCGTGGAAGTCACTGGTTGACTTGGTGTGACTGTTGGGACTAGAGGTTGATTTTCTCGACCTTATAATGGTCTCGTCAAATCACTTGGGTTTCGCTCCCAAGTTAGTGCTCTAGGCCTCTCCAATTGCTTCTCTGCTCTAATACCAACTGACATAGCGGAAGACTAAGGTAACTAATCAAATAGTAGTGTCTTTGATTTTGCAAGGAGAAGCGTCTTCGTCTTCTACCCAAAAGCTAAACAAGCCCGCAGGCTTAAAGAAAGATAAAACTCTGCAGAATATTTGACAAAAAATTCTCTAATTTGATAATAATTCAATTGATGACTTTTACATAATAAGCTATACTATTTATAGAAGGAAAATCCTTGTAATAAAGTAAACATACTTCTAGTAGGGAAAGCAAACTGAATCCTAGTAGGGAAAATAAACATAATCCTAATAAAAAAAGGAGAATAAAACCCTAATTATAAAAATAAATAAATAAATAAAGCTTCTACGCTTTAGTGGGGTGGGGACCACATGCTGCATCATTAACCCACAATAGGTAATCATCATAGTTTAAACTAAAGTATCAAAAGATAACATAAATACTCAAGCATGTTTCGGTATAAGACTATTCCTCAAAGTGTTAATGATAAATATTACCAACTAAGGTTAAAACACGATCCAAGCCTGACACGCAACATAATAGCTAACCATTTTTTACATAATGCACGAACCCAACATGAAATCATTATAAAATTAGAGGGTTATGATTGAGGGGTTTGACCCATTTAGTTAAATGGGTCTAGTTAAGGTTGACTTATATAGTCTTATAACCACGCCTTGACACGACCCAAAGCCAACACGTGGACACGAATTGCCACCCATATTTTATATAATATATATAGTGCAAAAAAAAAAAAAAAATTACATAAACACCTATCATTGAAGACATATAATATAATCCATACTCTTACAAGTTACATCTATGTACATATGACCTTCTCCAAAAGGCATCAAGCAATTGCAAATAACGCATGTGAAAAGTCATAATTCTTGCTAGGGGTGGGCAAATTAACCGGTTACCGATTACCAGCCGTGTACCGGTTTCGACTGAACCGATATTAACCGTAACCGATATACTGATATCCTTATCGGTTAAATTTTTTATAACGGTATGCTTATCGGTTTGGTTCGGTCCGGTTAGAAATTTCATATCGGTTAACCGTTTAACCGATATAAACCGTTAAGTAGGGATGCCAAAACGACATAGTTTTAGGATTATATATATATCTATGTAATCTTATCTTAATTTGGGTTTGGGTAGGTTTGATTTTTTTTTTAGTGATGGCATTGGATGGGATTTCTTTGTCTTTGGTGAAAGCATTTTTTATTAACTAGTTTTGTTAGTCTAATTAGCATTCATTATGTTAATTAGTCCATTTGCTTTGGAAAAATGTATTTTATATAATATATATATATATATATATATATATATATAAAATTTAAAAAAATAAAAATAAAAAAATTAAAAAAAAAGTTGTGGTAGATCAATATAAAAAAGCTTCAATCTTTAGTCCCAAAAACAAATATTTGGGTCCCAACAAAAAATATTTGAGTCCTAAAACAACTCATTTTTAATAAGCTATTTTAGCACAATAAAAAGTATTTGGGCTCTCAAAAGTAAAAAAAAACTCATTTTTTGCCCAACAAAATAAATCAATATAAAGCTCATGGTTAAATCGGTTAACCGGTTTAACCGTGTACCGTTATAACCGATAATTTTGGTTAAAATTCTTATTAATTCGGTATCGGTTAATAAACCATTTAACTGAAAATTATCGGTTAATAACCGATAAGAGCCAAAACTGGACCGTTTTGACCGATACCTAGGCCTAATTCTTGCCAAGAAACCCGACTTTTACAAAAGCATCAAAAGCCACCGCACTTTTACAAAACCATTCACCATCTTGAAGAGCACATATCATTTAAAGGAATATATATATTTGAAAGCACCACGATAGATTGAGAATTTGATTGGCGATTTGGTTTGACATGCCAATATCTGATTAAATCACACTGTATTCACGTGTATGCGAGCTGAGCTAGCTGAGCTCCAAGGCCTATAAATTGAGGTTTGTATACCATTTTCTTGTAACACACACAAAAAAAAAAAAAAAAAAATGCAAGAGCGGGTGAGATTGACGTGCCGATGAATACCTCAAAAAGACATGTAATGATGGTGGGATTGATAATGCTTGTGCTAATAACAACGCATGCTGAAAACCCTCTTACCAATGCACTCAAAGAGCGTCAAATGCTAAACAACCCTATTTTTGCAAGTAAAGCAAAAATAAGGATTTGTTGTGCTACCAAATGTGTGTGGTGGAGCATTCACAAGGCAGCCACGCATAGAGAGTCCTACACCCACTCTGCCCTTCTTCAAGAATGTTGTATGCATATGTGCGTGCCCGGCAATATGGCTTTGGTAACATAAAAAAATCTCTCTTGTAAGCCTCTATTGGTTAAAAATTTAGTACTCCCAACATTCTTTATTATTTATGAATGTGGTATGCAATACAATACAATCTAGAGTTCAGACTGATGCAGAATGAATAAAGAATATTAGTTTAGACTTTAGAGTTAGTATTATTTTGAAATCATTTTTACTATTTAATTTATATTTTAAGTTCATATTTAATAATGGGTCTAGCCCAAAAGTTAGTCACATTAGGGTTAGGGTTTAGTGTTTTAATCTATTTAAGTATAAGTTTCAATTGTATTTGACAGATTAAGATTAAGAAATAAACAGCTAGTTTATTCTTTGAGAGTTGTAATTGCTCTTCTCTTGTGGTGAGACTCCACGTTCTTGATGCGACGTCAAATTTATCCGGTTGGTGAGACATCAATCCTTTATCTTTATTTTGTTATTAATCCGTGTTGAGTCATTCATCGGAGTTGAGGATACATATTGCAATACAATCTAGAGTTTCACATACATAATGCAATGAGAAATGTTAAATATTATAATTCTATCAAACATTCATCTAACAAGACCGACGTGATTTGAAATGTCACATCAACATGATTAAATAATTATAAGATAAAAATAAAGTATCTAGCATTACTCTAGTGCAATACAATCTACTACTCTATTTGGCTCTCGATGTACATGCTTATGATTTATGAATATGCTTTGCAAGATTTATGGGTGCAATTTATGAATAGAATGCCATATATCAACATCACACAAAGCTCAGAAGCACATCGTATCAAGCTTAGCCTTCAGCTGTAACATTTGAATTCCCTGTGTGTGTGTACATACATATATCTTTTAAAGTAGTAAGTTAAACATGGTTATAAATACAAAGCCCTGACATATGTATTTACGATTTAGTAGGCAGTAATATAGACAAATATTACAATTGATTATTATCTTATAGTCAAGACCACAATAAAATGAAAAGCATTTTTTATTTTTCATCAATTTCTAATATTTATTTAAAGCTTTTGCTCCTAAGATGTCTGGTATTACAAATCTGACATTTGAGATACACAATCTAACAGAAAAATAAAGAAAAAAAAAATGATACAAGTCTTATTTCCTCGGACCAATAATTAAAGAAACACTAATGCATCTCACTGTTTAATTAAGTTTTCAACATCCTACCCTATTTCAAATGATAATTATGTATCTAATATCAATTGTAGAACCAAATGGAGAATAGTAAATTGGCATCTCAAAATAATAGTATAAGGATTTAATAGTCTTGAGTTGATGCTTGTTAGAAAAATTTGAAGACATGGTATCTATATAGTCCATTAATTATACAAAATATAGCATTTTTTCCTTCGTTTACCAATAAGATGGGCAAGGCCTGTTCCTAGAGGATTAATTTATTAGAATATAGTTAATTTATGATTTTTTTTTCGAAGCAATACTTAATTTATGGATTTGTTTCAATTATAAGACTCTTATGGGTATTTCGATGTGGCAGATATGGAAGAAGTAGAATGTTTCGTGGACCTCTACAACAGCTAAGACAATAATAATTAGCAATTTCTCAAAGATTGGCCTTTCTACCATATGAGAAAACACATGTTTTATATGTATTAAGAATAAAGAAAAGACAGTGAGATGGATCAAATGGTGTTATTATAATTAATGTAAGATGTCTCTTTTATCCTATAATGTCTGCAGCATATATTTATTTCTCAACTATAGTTATTGATGCGGTGTGGGTATGGTGGATTGCAAAATCAAACTACACAAGATTAACAACTTTTTACAAAACTGTCCCCAAGAGATAGCTCAATCGGCTGGGACCACACTTAATAAAGTGGAGGTTACAAGTTCGAATCCTCCTCCCCCCTTTTGTGCGGACATGTCAAAAAAAAAAAAAAAAAAAATTTTTTACAAAACCAAAATCAAAATCAAGGAATTGGGACAAAATAGAAGAAAACTCAACCTTTGAGTATTTGTTACTCAAAACTGATGACAAATACAACATAAGTTGCGGCCTAAGCCATCCTTAATAGGTTTAAATAGAGACAAGAATCCTAACCCTACTAAAGTATGAAATAAGAACCAATTAGCTACGATCTCATTTGAACGAGACTTGCTATAGCCCTCTCAGTCAAGCAAGACATCGACCGAATGCCTCGGGCTTTTGTACGAGACATGCAACATATTTGTAACATGCAACATATTTGTAATGAAAGAGATATGAAATATCATTTTGTGTTAAACTTAATAGGACTTGAATATTCTAACCTTAAGCCTGAGTATTTTAGTAATGAGTTATTAAAATTAAATATATATACTCATGGAAATATGATTTCAAGAGTATAAGAATAATCAGAGATTAAACTGGGACTCAAGGATTCAGATATAGTGAAATGAAGTGACACCAAATTTACATGACTTTAATTTCACTATAGATATTTCATAGAGGGGTCACATGCAATTATGAGAAGTTAAGGGAACTATATATTAACCAAAATAAATACTAGAGAAATTACAACTTTTTTAGTAGAATAAGTTGCGATCATAACCATTCTTCTTTCTTTTTTATCATTATCATTATTTGTGTTTTTTAATATTCTTTTCTAAAAAAATTTTGTAAGAAAAGAATTTAAAATTAATTTGTAATGAAAACTCGCATATAATGTGGGTTATAAGCTAGTATCTCTAATTAATAAATAAAAAAGGTGACAATCTGTCACCGAGGAAAATAATAATGAAGAGTTGAGAAAGTGGTAGACTCATTGTTTTATTCTTTCATATATATATATATATTGTTCTCTAATAATAATTGAGAAACCATTCGCCATCTTGAAGAGTACATAAAATGTGAAGGGAAAAAATTAACACACTTCAAATTGGAAGCACCATGATAAATCTGAGAGTGTGATTGGTGATTTCCATTTTAGTTTGACATGTTAATATTTGATTTGTTATATATATGATCAAGAATTTAAACACCTAGTGACTGTTAAAATAACTAGAGAGCAGAAACTTGAACTAACTACTGTATTTCTGTGTTGTAACTGTGTATAGAAAATACCTATTTATAGTTGAATAAGGCCAACAAAAAAAATTATTAGAAAATTTATGAAAAATATTACATAATAAAATTAACATACATGAACCAAAACAATTAAGAAAATAAGGGGAATATCATAATATATTATGAATACTGTTCTAACATTCGCCTCAAACTTAAGGCGGTAATGTAGATGCCAACATGACTTTGAAAATAAGATCACGGAAACATACAAGTAGATGTGATTTGGTGAACACAATAGCCAACTAAGCAACATATACAATAGGACAAAGGCAGAGAATTCCCTAGAATTGATGGTGGTGCACAAAATGACATTTGATCTAAATGACTTTAGTGCACTTGTGAAAGACATCCTTATGTACAATTTGAACCACACTCCAATTTTCGTAGAATATGGAGTAGGTAGAGTAGCTCAAAGGTGGTGTTACCAACAACACGATACTAATTAGCTTTAATACTAGAGCAGGCAACACCAATCTGTTTATTGTTACACCAAGAGATGATGGAATCACCAATAGAAAATCGTCATATGTGGTTGAAAAAAAATATTAGTTGGATCACTTCCTCAATCAACATCTAAATACACATGTAATTAAGTCTAATGATGAGTTAAAAGAGAAATGCAAACAGGGGTGGAACTAGGATTTGTAGTGTGGGGGGACGAAAATCCTACAGGATCTGTAGGATTTGGAGAGATGGACCGACTTATATAAATACAAAATCACATAGATACATATGATCTATTTATATGTGTTTGTGCGTGTTTATATAAAATAAAGCATAGAAGTCTTGCATTTAATCTCATGTCATCGCAAATACACAATAGTATAAACAAATAGCAAATTAATAGCTTAGGAAAAAAGAAAAACTAGTAAAATAGACCAAACACAATCTATATGGTTCAAGAAAAATGTATCTTTGAGTGTGAACTTTTTTGCCTAACAATCACCCGGAGCCCCAAATAGCAACAATGCTAGAGCCAAACAATTTAGCAATTATAAATTATTAAACTATTTAACTTGTGATGTTAAAACAAATACTCTAAACTTAAATGACCCAAAATAACCACTCAAAAAACTAATTGCTGGTTAGAAGCCACTCAAAAAACCAAAATCATTTAACTTTTTCTTTCATATATTCAATGATAGTCGAAAACCAAATTAAGTTTTTGATTAGAAGTGAACTAGAATATAGAGGTAAACTAAATGAATTGGGTATTTTAGGTGTTTTTATGTTGAAAGTGGGGGCAAAATTAAAATAATAATAATAATGATAATAAATTAAAAAATTTAAAAGGGGACACAAGTAATTATTTTTTTTGGGGGGGCAAAACTATAAAATGATAATTAAAAGGGACACAAATATTATTTTGGGGGGGCAAAACTAGAAAGAGAATTAAAAAAGGACACGAATAATATTTTGAGGGGAGAAATATATGATTTTTGGGGGTCATATTTATAAAATTGGTATATTTGAACGACATTTATGAAAATTTATAAAATTTTGTGGGTACATTCGTCCCCTCAGCCCCAAGCCTGGGTCTGCCCCTGAATACAAACCATGAAACAATGTGCTCTTCACACAAAGGATTCAAAGAACAACATCTTAGTGTACTCAGCATGGTGCTGTAATACCTGAAAGTAAATAAATAAACAGTAATAATTACAAAACCCAAGACCTTAGTTTTATTCAAGCATATATAAAGGATATCCAATGAAGTATTTATGATACCCAAGTTAACGATTAAAATTATTTTAACAAAACAAATGTTTTTTTTAAAAAAAATTATGGTTTTTCTAACGATCGAGTGCGACCTCAATCTATTGAATACAGTTGTCATCGATCATTCAGTGTCCAATCTCAAACGATGGATCTTTCCTATGAACAATCAACGATAGTTTGGAAGCATATATTTTTTAGACACATCAACCCATACATGCATGAGACCTTTATATAACCATCCTTACAACAAGATTATTCATTTTTTCTTCACCCTTTGACACTAGAACCCTAGAGAGAGAGAATGTGACTCTTGGGACTTCATCTTGAAGAGGAGTGTCGTGGAGTTAAGATGTCCAAGAATGAGGATGATCATCCAAGGTAAATAAATGCCTACCGAACAAATATACTCTTAATTTATGCAAATGTAATGCTTTCCTATAAAATGTTTCCTACATGATGAATACTTAAACAATTGATGTTATGAGCCTTCATTTTTTGTTAAAATAATAAAAATTACTTATGATAATTGTATTTTGGATAATGAGTAAATATACAGTGGATTAGTATATATGGATAGCAGGCACCAGTATGTTATATACACTTTATTCTATTGTCCAGTTCAGTTCAGAGTCACGTACCTTGGTACCAATGGTTTTAGTGTGACAGGCACATTCATGTTTCATTGGTGATCACTACGGACGGAGATCATTAGTGGTGTAACTTGCCCGGGGTAGGTCTCGGTCGGGTTGCTTTTGATGGAAGGTATGTGGCAACACCCGGAGCACCGGTGTTATACTATAGGTCTCTCAAGACAACGCTGACCCAACTGAGAATGGGTTAAAATCTCGGATGGATCATATGAAAAAATTTATGATTAATTATTTATATAAAATCTAATTGGCATGTTTAATGTGTTAAATGTTAATTGTCCCTTAAATTACGCTTACACCCATTTTCGTATTAGCATATATAATAGCAGAGACAATACTTGTAATTTTGATGAAAACTCATGACATTCCCGAATTTTCCAAAAGTTTATTAAATATGTTTCCAATAGCTCATCTGTGATAATTTACTTATTAAGTCCTGAATTTATGCAAATATTTTTTCACCATGAAAGTATTTGCATATGATGTCGCTATGCTTAGAAAGGTGATTGGTGAGCTTGGTTTGAGGTCTTGGATCCAGTGCAGTTCTGCTTAGAAAGGTATTCGGTGAGTTTGGTTTGAGAGCTTGGATCCAGTGTGGTTGTGCTTAAAGAGGTATTTGGTGAGCTTGGCTCATGGGTTAGGATTACTTGCGTGCAAACTAATTCTATGAGCTAGAGACCCTTCTTTTAGAGAGAGAAGCTCCTCCTTCTCTCTAAAAGAAGCTTTCCACCTCCTTGTGAGGTTCACCTTCCACCTTGTGTGGCTGCCTGAGGGAGGAGGGATGGAATTTTCTCCCTTCCTCCTCCCTCCCACCCTTGTTCTCCTTCATTTTCTTCTCTTTTTCTCTTGTTTTCCCCTTTTGTTCTCTCTTTTGTTTTCAGTCTCTTTTTCCCCTTCACAGCAGCTCCCATCACTCCTCCACCATCACCGTTCATCACAGTTCCATCTCCGCCACAGATCGGCCGAGCCCAACCTCCATCTGCCATCCATCAGCCTCCGCAGCCCCCAAACTGGTGTTTCTAGATTTGGTTTTTTCAAAAAAACCCGATCTATCAACATCAGGTCGCTCCTCCATCACACGTGCCTCCCCACCATGCTCTACAGCCTCTCAGCCTCCCAACGCAACCATCTGCACCTCCATCCGGCCAACACTCGCCGGAGCGTGAGCCACACGCGCCCGAGAGTAGATCTTACTCGCGGACGCGTGGTACACACGCTCCGAAGCGTGGCTCCTCCGCTCTGCCCTTCGCCCGCCTACCTCCACTCGTTCCGGTGTTTGGTGGTTTTTTGCTCCCTTGCCGCTGCTGCTGAGGGGTTTTTGCTTTCTTTCTTGTATTTTGCTTTGCTTTGTGTTTTGTATTTATGTTTGTTGTGTTTTGTTGTTTTTTTCTGGGTATTTATCTCCTCGAGCTTCTCTTGTTTGATATTTTTGTGGAGATTGCTTCATCAACCGGAGATCGGTTCTCCCCTGCTGCAGATTCAAATGGGAATTCAGTGCCTCTCCTTCAACGGCCTCCTTTTGGAGGGTGTTGTTGCTTCAAAGTTAGTCAGATCTTTGGCTTGCTTAAAACACCACTTTCATGGTGCCATTTCTTGGTCTGTTGACCAAGATCCAGAGGACCGGACCATTTTTTGGCCCATTTCCTATTTGTTTGTATTTTCTGCATTGTTTTGCTGTTTTGGGTTTGTTGTTGGGGAGCCCAACCCCTTTTCGGTTTTTTGAGTTATGTACCCTTTCCTTATTTGCTTAAAAAAAAAAAAAAAAAAAAATTCTATGAGCTTAATTAATGTGATATTTAAGTGTGATTGTGCTTAAAAACAAAAGTGTGAGCTCAACAAAATTCAAAACCTATGGTTGATGTGTGGCGGCACGTGGAGCGTCCTCGGGACGCATGCTTTCCAAATGCCAAAGAGTTATTTGGTCAACTCTTCATAAAAAATTGAAAAATGCTAGGAGTTCTTCTAGTGTTCTCTCAACTGTGATGTGTCTTTTAAAATCACTAATAGATTAAAAGTCAATAATGATAATCTTAAATTTAACAATAATTTTAAAAGCAACATCACAGTTGGGAGGACATCAAGAGAACACTAAAAAAACACCTAGTATTTCCCTAAAAAATTTGAGAAATGCTTAGTTGCAATAAAAAGTTCATTTTTTTGCCATTTTAATCCTAGGTGGCATTGCCCATTTTAATTTTTTTATTGTTTAAAATCTATTAATTTTAAAATCAAAATTAAAATGGGTGGCCAAACTACCCCCAAGGGAGAGGTGGTTATTGGTGATGGTTCGGCCACCCCCAAAGGCCAAAAAAAAAAAAAAAAAAAATCAATAGGTTTGGTGGGTTTGGCTCTTGGGGGTGGCCAATCCACCCCCAAGGGCCATGGAGTTGCTTCGACTACCCCCTCCGACCGCTTGGGGGTGGCCGAAGCCATCCTCATGGCCCTTTAGGGCTGGTTCAGCCACCCCAAGGGCCAAACCCACCAAAAACAATTAATGGGTTTGGTGGGGGTGGTCGAAGCCACTCTCATGACCCTTGGGGGTGGTTCGGCCACCCCCAAGGCTCAACTGACCACCCCTTTTTATTTTTTAATTTTTTATCATTTTAATTTTGATTTTAAAATTAATAGATTTTAAACAATAAAAAATTAAAATGGGTTATGCCACTTAAAATTAAAATGGCTAAAAGATGAATTTTTTTATTACAATCAAGCATTTCTCAAAAAATTTATAATCAAAGACATTTTAAGGGGATTGTGTTTGAAAATGTCACGTGTAGCACATGTTACAAGTTGACGGAAAAAACTTACAGAATGTGTTAATTATATGTAATATGTTCTTACAACTACACAAAACCTTCTCCAAAAGACATCAAGCAATTGCAATGCCAAGAGACCAGACTTTAATGAAGCTACTTTAATTAAAAGCATCAAGAGACCATAGTTTTACCAAGTCTCTCTGTTCTTCCATAAAACTCGGATTTGAATAAATCAAATTACATATCTATATAATTCTTCTATCTCTAATTAATAAAAAAAAATTAAAAATTAAAAAAGTAAAATCTATCACTATGAAAATAATAACTAATAATTTAGAAAGAGTTAGACACTTAGACTCATTGTTAATATTTGTGTTTTGGTTTGATATGTCAATATCAGATTTGTTGTATGATCAAGAATTTAATTACACACTTATAAAAAAAATAAAAAAATAAAATAAAAAAAGAATTTAATTACACACATTGTGACTTTTCTTTTTGTCAGCTCGATTACTTATAAGTATATTCTTATGAATATAAACATAGTCATGTACTGATGGTGGGATTGATGATTGTCATCTCCACATACAAAATAATTATAATGCTCAAATGGTGGAAAAGATTTAAAATTTGCTCTAGTCGTGTTTGTTCAAGCGAACCAAAGAAGAATCTCAGCAACAAAAACCTTGAAACTGAAGAAATTCATAAAGCTAATAGAAATATAAAAGAATAGCGAAATAAAATAAATAACAGAAAAGATTTTATGTGATTCCGTCATTGACCTACATCACAGGATAAAGCCTAGATATCTTTTACAATACATGATACTTCTATTTATAAGAGAATTGAGTTAGATAAGTATACCATAAAATCTAATTACAATCAAATCGGATTTTAGGAGATTACAATCAATTACAACACATCTTAAAATCAAATACCCTAACATAAAAAAATTTAGGAGAAAGATGGATTTGACCTATCCCTAATTTGGTCATCTTATTGATGGTATACATATTTTTTGGGGGAAACTTTACTTTAACCCCCTGAACTTTCATCCAATTTTACAAACCCTCCTGAACTTCCAAATCTCTCATTTTGGACCCCTGAACTTTCAATTACTCTCAATTAGAACCCTTCAATTAATTTTAACCATTAAAAAAAAAAAAAAAAAAAACCAAAATGTCCTTGATTTTCATTTTTTTTTTTAAAATAAAAAATGTTTTGGAAGTTGAAATTTTATACCAAAATTAAGGGTATAAACGCCATGTAACGTTTAAAATCTGACGAAGGGGTCTACATTGAGAGTAATTGAAAGTTCAGTGGTCCAAAATGAGATATTTGAAAGTTCAGGAAGGGTTTGTAAAATCGAGTGAAAGTTCAAAAGGCCAAAGTGAAATTTCCCCTATTTTTTATTTATTTATAGGTAGTCCAATAACCCTCTATCATAATTTAATCTATTTATTCCTCCCATCGAGAAATAAGAAATCATTTCAAAATCAATTCTAATTTTGATTCCACAAATAATTTCTTATTTGAAATAAATTACGGAATACCCGTAATTATGTTTAATTTAAACTACACTAAGTATCATGTGGCATATGAGCCACACTAAATATCTTTAATTAATAATAATAATAATAATAAATGTGACAATCCGTCACTGTGGAAATTAATAATAAATAATTGAGAAGAGTTACTCATTTTTTTGTATTATTTTTTTTTTTACTCCAATAGTACGTAATTGAAAAGCACATAACATTTAAAGGGAAAAAATTGACATCAAATTGAAAGCACCACGATAGATCTGAGAGTGTGATTGGCAATTTCTATTTTGGTTTGACATGTTAATATGTGATTTGTTGTAAAGAATTAAAGAACGTTGGATTACTTATAAATAATTGGATTACCTCAATTCATCCAAGAGCTATAAATTGAGGTTTGTATATCATTTTCTTGTGGCACAAAAAAAATATATATATCAAGAGTGGGTGAGATATGCATAAGAATAGCTTCAAAAGACATGCAATAATGGGAGGATTGATGATGATGATGATGATTCTGGTAATAGCAACACATGCTAAAGACACTTCTCTTCATCGCCCTGCACCACTCCAACCATTTCTATCTTCTCCAAGACATCTCCTTCTCCATCGAAATGAGGCCAATAAAGCAAGTTTGAAAAAAAGAGGGATATGTTGTGTTACGAAATGTGCCATGTGGAAAACCTACTTCCAGGGAATCACTTTTAGACAGTATTTGCGCTTTGTCAAAAATTGTTGTAAGCAATTATGCAGGCCTTATATATGGATCTGGTAAAAGAAATCTCTCTCTCTCTCTCACTCTCAGTGTTTTGTATATTAATGGTCTGTTTGGCTGAACGTTTGAGGAGTCATAAAGTGCGTTTAACACTCAAAAAAATCGTTTGAAAAAAAAAATACTCATTTGGTAAAAAGAAAAAAAAGGTGAAAGCACTTTTAATGGTCTAAAAAGCCTAAAAATAGTCAAAAAAACATTTTTTGACTTAAAAAGTTCTATTTCTCAAACACAATCTCAAGCATGTTCTAACTCTTTTATTAATAGAGGCTTACTAAATTGATATGTAGTTCATTCATTGGTACTGACTACTCGTTACATTTATCGTAATTAGTTGTTTTGTTTTTTCTCCGATGAATGAGTTACACATTAGTTTAGTAAGCATATGTTGGTAAAAAAAGTACAAATAAATAAACTACACAATAATTTAATGAATCTTTATTAATAAAAAATTTAATACCCCAAGCGTTTCTCTGCATATAAAGATGTATAACTGTTACATATCTGCAGATATAAACGGCTAGGGTTGCATGGAATTCGTAGGCAATTAGGGGATGGAGGGCGTGCAAGTTGTCTTTTGGCTAGATTGTTCTGTCAGAGAAACTTCTAGAGAGCAACGTGGCAAGTAAAAGAAGAAATGCTATTGTTTGGTGGAAAGGAATGCTGGTGTGTTTTATTTAGATGCCGGACAGTAGTCTATAGTGGGCTGATCTATTGGGTTTAAGTGTGGGCTTTGTGAAATAAAGACTAAAGAAGATTGAGAGCTTGGGCATTGTTAACCGTGTTATGTTTTTGGGCTGTTAGCTTCTCAATTAATGGCCTTAGTTGGCCTTTGTAGTGTTTGGTGAAAAGGAATGCTGGTGTGTTTTATTTAGATGCTAGACAGAAGTCTATAGTGGGCTGATCTATTGGGTTTAAGTGTGGGCTTTGTGAAATAAAGACTAAAGAAGATTGAGAGCTTGGGCATTGTTAACCGTGTCATGGTTTTTTTTTTTTTTTTTTTTGTTTTTTTTTTCATATATCTACACAAAGAAAGGGAGAAGAGGGATTCAAACTACTGATCTCTACTTCATTAAGCATAATTTTTAGCCAATTGAGCTACCCCTTAGAAACAGTTGTTTAGATGATTGTAAATACATTCCATAAGCATCTATGTAAAATGGAGGAAAATAACTTAAAGCATTAGAGATATCTCTAGTCAGCATCATCAACAAGCCTTTTACAAACAAGAAATAAACTTACTATATAAAATAAAGGGTTGTAAAATGGAGGAAAATAACTTAAAGCATTAGAGATATCTCTAGTCAGCATCATCAACAAGCCTTTTACAAACAAGAAATAAACTTACTATATAAAATAAAGGGTTAAATACTTAATACCCTTAGGGTTTCATTTTTATCACATGAGATACATGTAATTTTGATAAAGATCAAATTGGTCATTCCATTCATTGACCGTTAGTTGACTTAACGGAAGTCCACGTCACTGACACATGAATCAATTAAAATTCGACACTTGGCATAAGTGACCACGTCATCAGTGATGACATAACCTCCTAATTAAATTTTTTATTTTTTTTTTAAAAAAAATTAAAAATAATTTTTTTCAAATAAAAAAATAAAAAATTGGAGTGGCCTTGGCATCTGTGGGTGGCCGAGCTGGGGTTGGCTCGGCCACCCCTAAGGAGCCAAGGGGTTAGCCAAAACCACCCCCAAGACCCACTAGGGGTGGTCGACGGTGCCAAGGAGGTGGCCGAGCCGGTGGTTTCGACCACCCCCCTTGGCACCAAGGGGGTGGCTCGGGCACCCCCTTGGCTCCATGGGATGGCTGAGCCACCCCCAGTACCCATTGGGGGTGGTTTCGGCCACCCGCTTGGACACCAAGGGGGTGGCCTTGGCACCTTTTTAGAAAAATATATATTTTTTAATTTTTTTAAAGTAAAAAATTTAATTAAGTGGCCACGTCATTAGTGATGACGTGGCCACTTATGCCAAGTGTCAAATTTTAATTGGTCCACATGTCAGTGACGCAAACTTTTGTTAAGTCAACTAACGGTCAATAGACAGAATAACCAATTTGGTCTTTATCAAAACCAGAGGTACCACCTGTGATAAAAATCAAACCTTAAGAGAGAGAAAAAAAAAATAAAGAAATGAAACCTTAGGGGTATTAGGTATTTAACCCTAAAATAAAATTAAGGAGAGAGTCATGCACAAACTCTCTTTCTTTCTTTTTTAAATAAAAAATAAATAAAATAAATAAATAATAAATAAAAAAGAAGAGTAGTTTATAGACCTTTTCTGAAACTATTGTAGATAGTTAACATAGTAAATCATATAAAATAAACTAAGCAGGAAATAAATTTATTATATATATATGCATGAATAATTAAGGGAAAAGTCTACATACCCCTCTCAAATTATTATCCAATTGACAATGTCTCTTCCAAACTTTTAATTGTGATAATGTCCCCTCTCAAACTACAAAAAATTATCAATATTTTCTTTAATGACAAAATTACCCTTAGTAAAATAAAAACAGAAATACGAAATCTTCTTAAAAAAAAAACTAAAAACAACAACAAAATTCCAAGTAGTGGCTAAAAAAAAAAAAAAAAAAAAAAAAAAAACTTTTTATGAGAACAAAATTAAAAAATTTTCAGTTTTTTATAAAAATTGAAAATTTTCGTTTTAATTTTTATTTTATAATTTTTTTAAAATAAAAAATTCCTTAAAAAAAAATTTGTTCAAAAATATAAAAACTTTCGCTTTTTAAAACAAAATTTTTTTTTTAAAAAAAAAAATCATTTTTCAAAATAAAAATTTCGGTTTAAAAAAATGTTCATTTTAAGAAAAAATTATAAAAATAAAAATAAAATTTTTCTTTTTTTTAAAAAATTAATCTTTTTAAATTTATAGGTGCATTTTTGTCTTATTGAAAAATATATAGGGGCGTTTTTATCTTTTTGCTAGTCTTGTGGGGTACATTGACAATGTTTTGATAGTTTGTGGGGGACATTGTCACAATTGAAAGGTTGGAAGGACATTGTCAATTGGGTGGTAATTTGAGAGGGGTATGTAGACTTTACCCATATTCTATATGACTGGAATTTATTTTATTAATTTTTAAGTTGGCAAGCAAAGCATTTCTCACCAGGTTCCTATTATACGATTCTCCTTTCCAATTTTCTTGGTCTTTTTCTCTTATTTTTCTTTTAACCAGATTAATCCAGTATATATATATATATAGGGAAATGCTAGACATCACAAGATTTCCTCCTCAAAAGATATTCTCAAATGATATATCATCATCCCATGAGTTGGTGACATACTTCTCAAAATAATAAATCTCATGGGATTGTGACATATCATTTGAGAATTAACTTTTGTGAGAAAATTTGAGATATATAGCACTCCTCTTATATATATCATTTTTTTTCCAAACTCAAGCTTACAACTTAAGTTTGAGGATGAACGTTAGAATATTTCATATTATTTCTTGGGTTTGTTCTCTTCCATCTTTAGTTTAAGGTTTGCTGCTCACAACTCATAACCTTTCTATAAAATACAAACTATTATAATATAGTTTCACATACTTCAACAATACTAGATGTAGCCCTAACACTTCATCAGTGTCTCTGCTTCTGCTTTCTTTTCTCTTTCATATTATTTTCTCATCATATATTTCTACGTTTTCTTATACACTCCCATGTAGTCAAGACAGCGAGGAAGATAGAAGAAATAGAAATTACAACAGCCGAAGGAATTGTAAGTCTCAGAAAAGATAATAGTATAAGGTGATGTAGGATGATATTTACCTATATTTTTGATAAGAATGAAAAATTAGGAAAATATCAAAAATAATATTGGAGCAGTGTCGCTTGATTATAATTTTATTCGTTCTCAGACAATGGAATAACAAAATAAAAGATTGTCACAATTCCCGCTGATTGTAAATTTTATATTAGGATTTTATTTCCTTTCCTTAATAGGGTTAGATTTGCTTTAATTATTTTCCTTTTTTTATTAGGATTAGGTTTACTATTATTACTAGGATTATGTTTACTATTACTACTAGGATTAGGTTTACTTTCTCTACTAGTATTTCTCTTCTATAAATATGCTAGCTTATTATGTAAAACTCATCCATTGAATTATTACCAAATCATAAAATTTTCTCTCAAATACTCTGCAGAGTTTTATCTTTCTTTTAGTCAGCATACTTGTTTTATCTTTTGAGTAAAAGACGAAGATGTTTTTCCTTGAAGAATCAAAGACGATGTTCTTTGGTTAGTTACCTTAATGTCGCCGTTGCGCTAATCATGGCCAATCAGCGCAACGGCGACAAACTTCTCCAACAACGCCACTTGTAAGGGAGGGGCACTTTTGAGAGCCAAATTCATGGGGTATTTGAGCCAATGTTATTCGGATTCAATGGCCAACTTATACTACAACAACTTCTATAACGGCGTCGTTCGTGAGAGAAATGCTGTTTCAAGATCCGACTACCAAAGATACATCAAGCGAATAGAAGCTCCTTGGAGAGCCGAATTTCAAGAGTTTCGGCAGACGGTGCAACAGGAGATACTCCACTTGTGGGAGACGTTGGAACGCATGTAGATGGGTCCCCTTTGGCATCACAAGAATGCCCAGGATGACTATGGATTTGAAGGAAAAAACATGTTCAGTATCCTTATGTTGATAGATTCCTTGATGATAACGTAAGCCATATTCGACATGTCTATAATCGTATTCATAAATTTGCAAATAGGCACAATGTCTATGAAGAGAATATTAATTATAGTGAAAATGATGTCAAGGCTGTTAATTTGGAGTTGGTGTCAAAGAAACAATTTGTGCAGCCACAACTATTTGTTCCAACGAATACATCAGTGGAAGAACAACCACCACCTCCTCTGTCACAGGTGCAACTCATCACGATCACCTCGAAAATTGGTGATTCCTATGAAGAAAATGGTGAAAGTGAAGATGACATTCATGAAGAAATCATTGGAGGATTTTTTCTAAAAATAGACAAAAAGGAAAATTCGTGTTTTGGTGCTATCTATGTAGATTTCTTCAAATACCTTTCTTCGGAGGAGCTGCACATGCCATGTCCCAAAGGAAACTCAAAGATGAGTTTTTTTACAAGTGGGGTTGTCTGATGTAGAACGATATTTACCGATAATTTTTGTAAAATGAAAATCAGAAAAATATCAAATTGGAACAGCGCTGCTTGATTATGATTTTATCCATTCTCAGACAATGGAAGTACAAAAGGAAAGCTTATCACGATTCCCGTTGATTGTCAATTTTATATTATGATTTTATTTTATTTTATTAAGACTTTATTTCCTTTCCTTAATATTGTTAGATTTACTTTAATTATTTTCTTTTCTTTTTTAGGATTAGGTTTACTATTACTACTAGGATTATGTTTACTTTCTCTACAAGAATTTTTCTTTTATAAATAGGCTAACTTATTGTGTAAAACTCATCCATTAAATTATTATCAAATCAAATAATTTTCTCTCAAATACTCTGCGGAGTTTTATCTTTCTTTTAACATGTGTGCTTGTTTTATTTTTTGGGTAGGAGACGAAAACGTTTCTCCTTACATAATCAAAGACACACTCTCTTTGGTTAGTTACCTTGGTCATCCACTATATTACAAGACCTCCTTTGAGAAACCCGTCCATGTTCTTACACATGAAGAAGAGAACTTGACATACAATACCAACAGTAATACTTTGATCCAATAGGAAATGGAATTGGCCATGGTAGCTCCTCTATGTGCATTTGAGAAGCCGGTAGGCGAAAAGACTTTTCTTTTTAATTTAATAGTAATTCTCAATGTCACATTAAAGGGTGCAGTTAGAAGCTTGCATATGGGAGTGCATGTAACATTATTCTTTCTTGAAAGAGAAATACAACACGGGTAATGGTAGGTACCACATTTTCATATAAATTTCATCCAAATTTATATGAAAATTTCAGATTTTCATATAAATTTCATCCAAATTTATATGAAAATTTCAGATTTTCACATTTACATTTTTGGGGGGACCTTTTCTCATTGCGAAGGAAAGACTTTTTTTATCCAAATAAAAATGTGGTATCTAACATTACTCATACTATATACACTCTGAATCTCATTCTACCAAATACACATTGATATCTAACGTGACACTAAAAATTATCATTAGATTCTAAATGGTATTTTTTAGTGTCACGTCTAAAAATGTGAGTGAAAGTGTGTAGCATTTATCTTCTTGAAAACATTTAAAAAAAATTAAAAAAATTAAAAAGCCTTTTAATTTCTAATATTCACTTTGTGGCCCTGTTTTACATTCCCTTTCACAGTATCCTGTATGGCTTTTAACCAAGAAACAAGAAAAGCAGGACATTTTCCAACCAAGAATCATCAAACTGAAATTAAGAGAAAAACTAAAGAGAACCCAACTCACCAATTTTTTTCTCCTTTCCAATTTTCACGGTCTTTTTCTTTTCAGTAAGTTCATTGGATTTGACTTGATACTATAAAAAATTAAAAATAAAATAAATAAAATAAAAAAATTACAGCATTTTTTCAATGGCCCAGATTTAATCTCCCTCTCTTTCTCATAAAAAATTTGAAATTAAATCTGAAAGGTTAAAAAAAAAAAAAAAAACTACAAAATATTAGAGCACCTAAGCCAAATCAAGAAGTTTTTGTCATAGAGGGACTAGCCAAGTGCATCATTAGATCTAAAATCTGCCAATGATTATGAAGATATAAAACATGATTTTGTAGTTATGCATATCAAGAAAGTTGCAATAACGATGATCCCAAAATTTTCTAATATTTATATATATTCCTCTACTGCCTAATAAACTTGTCCGTTGTAGGCACATTTCAGCTTCAAGAGATCAATTCAGCAGGAATTACAGAGTCGTGGACTCTCTCTGTAGCCTTATTTGCCTAAATAAGAAGGAGAAAATCACATGTAGTGAGAAAAATGAAGAAAATATAAAAGAGAAAAAGAATAAGGAGAGGGAGAGAGCTAGGATTATACTTCTTGCTCCCAGTTTGTACGTATGGTAACAATGAGAAGTGATGACACTTGGACTACGAGTGCACATATGATCCCCAGCCAGAGCCCCTATACAGAGTATTTTTAACATATAATAATATTACATGAAATCACTTGCAATTACAGAGAATGTGAAAAAGGGTTTAAGGTTTTGAAAGAAAACAATGAGAACTTTTTACCTTTCCTCCAATGTGGAAGACAAAAGCTAATAAAATAGCAGCAGGAATTCCAATTAGATAGTATGAACCAAGGTTGATATATGCACCAATCTTCTGCCAACCGCAGCCTCTAGCAGTGCCTAAATTTACACAAGTAGATTGTAAATTTCAAATTAATCAACTACTATCAAATAGGAACAACTTTTTCTTTGCCAAAGTTGGTATATTTCATATTTTTCCAAGAGAAGATTTTCCCTGAAAGATGTAGAGGGTGAAGAGAAGCACACAAATCATTGTAATAGTTGCTGTTAATCATATCCGGATTGTTTGATCGAGCACCTTAAAGATTTTTCTTTTTGTTTTTTTGGTTTTTAATCAGGTTATGATATTAATTTGGATTTTACTAGAGTATGAAGAATTAGAAAAACCTGAAAGAACACATTGGAGGCCGTCTAAAAAGTTGGATACTGCAACAATTGGCAACATGATTGCTATATATCTGATCACTTCTTCTTCATTGCTATAAGCATAGCCCCAAATGTTGCGTATCAATATCAGGACTGATCCAACCAAGATACCCTCAGTGATCGCCGTCACGAAGACGACGCATACTGCTAATCGTGCAGTTTCTGGATGCCCAGCTCCTAATTCATTTGAGACCCGAGTACTGTATAGAAGAAAAACATACAAAACCAAAATGTTTAGACTACCAGGGAAATAAAGTGGTTATGGAGTTTTTACTAAGAGTACATTAATATACATAGTTGAACACTACTCTAGCCCAAAAGCCTAAGCTAATGGGCTATGGTTCACTTTGGTATATTAAGTTATTAACTACTCTTTTTCTTTATACTTTCTCAATGTGAGACTCAATACTCACAAGTGCACTCACAACAATCTCCTTCTTACTTCTGAGTCTTTTCACATTGATACAATTCCAAACTCAACGTGTCCAGACACCCGTCTTAGAAAGCTAACCACGTAAAAATCTAGGTGTCTTGCTTGTGGGTTGCTTGATTATTATTCTGCATTGTGAATTTATTTTTGGGTGCTAGTGTGACTATTTAATTTGCAGAAAGAGAGGTAGATTAATTCCACTATTTATCTGAAATTGGTGTTCACCCCTTAACATATATCAATTCAGCAACTCACCTTACAGCACAACTGAGTCCATACGGGATCATCCAAACTGTTGCAGCTGTATTAAGACTGGCAAACATAAAAATGAAAAAGTGTAAACATAATATGTAGGGAGACTACAAAAAGAATCATGAAAAGTGTAAACAAAATATATATGTAGGGTCAGTACAAACAGAATAATGAAAAGTGCAAGCAGGAACTCACAATCATCAAACAGATTTAGTATATCCTTGGTACAAAGATCAGTAAAGTGAAGAACTAACCTAATAGAAAGCACTGAAGTTTCTAACTCTGGATTAGGAAGAAGACCAGATAGGAGAACCATCAATTCAAATGACCACATTTCCAAGCTGTTCAAATCATGGTAAAAGATCACAGCATCAGCATTAGGATCTTTAAGGCCGAAAATTTGTATTCAATTACCTCATCATAGTGGTTGAGAAAAGACTAATAACAAAATTTTTCTTATAAATTCCCAGTTGGCAAAGACAGTGAGGAAGATAGAGCATTAAGAAATAGAAATTACCAGACCATAACAGCTGAAGGAATAGCAAGTTTCACAAAAGTGAATATATTGTGCAACGCCTCCTTTGAGAAACCTGTCCAGGTTTTTACACATGAAGAAGAGAACTTGATATAAAATACCAACAGAAGTACATTGATCCAATAGGAGATGGAATTGGCCAAGGCAGCTCCTCTAGGTCCAAGTCCAGATTTAAATACCAGAATCCAGCATATAAGTATGTGCAGTAAAGCAGTGACTGCAGAGCTTAGCATCATTGGAAAGACATTGTTTTGGGTTTGCAAGAATTTATTAAGGCACTGAAGAAGACCATAGGCAAACAGACTCGGGATCATGTAACACGCATATTGTCCGGCTTCAGTTGCTATATCATGTTCTTGGCCAAAGAGGATTAGAAGGGATCTTGTGTTTGCCCAGATGACTGCAAGGGGTATGCTTACAAGAAAAAGAACAAGCATGGCTCTCTGCATGTGTATTCCCATCACATGATATTGCTTTGCTCCATATGACTGGCCGCATAAGGTATCCAATGCACTTGCCATTCCCATCTGTTCAAGTACATAATCACAAACTGTAATAAGAAACTTATAAAAAGTGTTAAAGTTAAGCTTATGGGAAAAGTAGTGATTTAATATAGTATCAGACCCAAAGGTCCTGGGATCGAACATTGACTACGTTAAATCACCCCATTTAAATTAAATATTCCATGTGTTGGATCCCACCTATTAAAAGGGAGTTGAACCCACACGTGAAAGAGAGTGTTAAAGTAATGATTAAGTGATTAAATTCACATCTTCTTATCAGCTTAAGCTTTTATGATCATTGGTAATTTAACAGAAAGTAACATGCAAAGAGTTCTGTTGAACACAACACATTTTTCTACATCAAAAGAAGAAATCATGATATCCTGAACCATAATTATGTTTTGTTATTGTTTGGAACATGGCATGGACTATGAGTTGAGAAATTGCAATGCTTTTAGCATGAAATTAGAGCCATTAAATTCCTTCCTTTGCCAATCAGCAGACAAAAGAATCAATCATTCACACAAGAATAATAAATGAAGCTTTAGACCAGGAATCCATAACCTGGGTACTCACTTAATCTAATGTGGTTCATAGGATTAATTAGTGCATAAGAGTGGTTAGTTGCAAGGCTTGTGAATGTTCAAGGCACTCAGAATTTTGGTGTTATGGTATCAAGAGGCAAAAGTATCAGTTTCCTGCAAAGATTTGGTTGCATATAAGTGCATAAACTTTGGATTGTAGACCCCAGTTCCAATTTCACAGCTGGGTTGTCTAATATACCAATGGAGTTGGAAGTAAATTTACATACCACTGAACGGATATTCAAAGAGAAACAAAAACAAAAAACAAAACAAAACACAAACAAAAGAAAAAGGATGAACATTTCGATAGTTACAGCAGAATTCACAACCCCGTAAATTTCCGCATTCAAACACACTCCAAATAAATTTGAAATGCTTATTTTTGTTAGAATATTAATTAAATAATTAAATATACATATTCTTATCATAAGCGATAATTTAACATATTATCAAAACCCACATCGTTACAAAAACATAAGAAACAAGAAAAAAAGCCTTAGTTAAAAATTACAATATTCACTTTCTGGCTCTGTTTTACGTTCCCTTTCACAGCATCCCTTTTCATTTTCAACCAATCAATTAACCAAACACGTTTTTATACGGCTTTAATTTCACTTCAGCAAGAACATAAGAAACAAGAAAAGCAACACATTTTCCAACCAAGAATCATTAAACTGAAATTAAGAGAACCCAACTCACCAACAAGCTGAAACCTGTGACGGTTGCGAAAGAAGTGGCCATGGAAGCACCAGAGAGAGCCAATTCACCAAGATGACCAACAAACATGATGGAAATCACCTGCAAACAATATTGTAATAAACTCACAGCTATCAGAGGCCCTGCTAGCCATAGCTGCTTCCTTACTTCCTCAACAACTCCGTTTCCATTGCTTCTTTCCCTACAGACTCCATCTTCTTCAGAGATTTGGATCAATGGCGATCTCAGAGATGACTTTTCTTCCTCTTTTTCTCTCTCCATTTCTTCTCTTCCACACACAAGGAGCGTGAGAGCGAGAGACAGAGGCGGGCTATATATATTTGGAGGATCCTATTATATATTGCGGTTGAGAACTTAATAATTTAGACTGTACTTATTGACAAGAGGACAAATACTTGTGGCGGCTCCACATGGCCGTGGCCGCATGGTTCAACAAGACAAGGCACACACGAGTCCACGACAGAAATGTGTTAACGTGTTTAATTAATAAAGATATAAGGTTGGATTTTAGCAATCCAAGAATTTCTTATTTCTTGAAAATTGACGTGTCAATTTATAACATGTATATATATATATATATATATATATATTTTTTGAAGTAACATGTAATTTTTTTTTTTTTTTTTAAAGGAACATGTAATATGTATTGATCATGGAATAATTGTGGAAAAAATGATAACTCTTTTGATAATTAAAAAAAAAAATTATCATTTGATCTAGAATTTAATTGTGACATATTCAAAATCTAATGATAATTTTTACTGTCAGACAAAAAAATTGTACGTTTTTTTTTCTATTCAATATGAAAAAAGAGAAATTACAAGAAAATAAAATACAAAAGAAACAGAGTCATTCTTAAATAATTTGATAATGGATCAAATAAATGACTAACCCATCGAAATAACATGTACGGCCAAATGCGCACTTAATTGTGTGTACGTGTTACATATTTCTAATATTTTTAGAGTTTATACCATGCATTAAGTTGGCATTATATAATCAAAATACATTTTGCTTCTTTTTCTATGTACTATTTAAAATAAATAATAGTGAAAATAAAGGAAAGAGAAAGCATTATTTTATTAAGATAAATGCTACCATAATCCCTTGGGATTCCCTTGGTTTAGAAAACTCTATCGACTCTGTCGGAGAAACTTTTTATGAATTTTTTCTACATTTAAAAGAGAGTATAAAATTTAGGAAATATGTTGTTAGTAGTCATATTTCTTCAAGGCGGAGATGCCCTCCTTACTAGAAATCTACTTTGAAGACGGGGCTAGTAATCAAAGTGAAGTCATAACAGGTAGTCATGCTCAAAGATGCACTTTGTTCTTATTTATTTATATTTTTTTGGTAAAGTTCACATACCATCTCAAACTACTACGCTATTAACAATGTTCTCCCCAGGCTAGCAAAAAGGTAAAAATGGCCCTATAAATTTCTCAATAAGACAACAATTAATGCCCCTATAAATTCAAAATAATAATTTTTTAAGAAAACGAAAAATTTTAATTAGAAAAATGAATTTTTTTTTAAAAAAAAAAAACCGGAATTTTTTTTATTTTCTTTTATTTTTTGAAACGAAAGTTTTCAATTTTTATTAAAAAAAAAATGAAAATTTTTATTTTTTTTCTTATAAAAATGATTTATTGTTATTTTTATTTTAAATTTGGCGGCCAGACCCTTGGATATATATATATATATATATATATATATATATATATATATGTTTGGCTTCTTCTAAAAGTTTTAGTATTTTTTTGTTTTTATTTTACTAATGATAGTTTCGTCATTGAGAAGACGTTAACAATGTTTTTCGTAGTTTAGGGGAGACATTGGCTCACAATTAAAAGTTTGGGAGGAATATTGTCAACTCAATTGACTAGTAGTTTGAGGTGATATGTGAACTTTTCTAACTTTTTTTTTTTTTTTTTTTTTTGCTTTTCGACAAGAGTAATGATATAAGAGAAATATTAGGTCGATGGGAAAGAAGGCCTCCTGGGCTCTGGTTCTTTAATTTTAAAGGCAATAATTGAGCTTTTAGTCATTTTGTCATCAAGCATCTTATGATTTCATCACGGACAGACTTTTGTGTCCGAGCTTGGATGTTGTTCCATCTTTTTAGGAAAGACTTTTGTCTTTTACGGTTCTTCATTCAAATTCTAACCATGCTTTTATCACTTTAATCTTTTTTTCGGCGGTGGTTGTTGTTTTCAAGTAGAGGTTTAAATAAGTTTGGCTTCATTTGTGCTTTTTTTGCTTCTATAACTGCTTTATAGGGCTTTATTGAGAGGAACGGAATACTTGTTTGTCTTATTTCTTACTCTTTGTATGTATTTTTTTACTGTTATTTTTGTTTTGAGTCTACTATTGTGAAACCAACCCCTGTTTTAGTCTTTTATTGTTTAGGATTTCTCATTTTCTCTTCTTTCGGATTAAGAATGAAAAAAACATTTCCTTTGTGTTGAAATATATATAAACTATAAAATAATAAAATAAGAAAAAGAACGGAGAGAGACATATGTGTTAAACTATCAGTTATCTTAAAAGCTTATACTGATAAGAATGAGTAAATTTAATCACTTAATTATTACTTTAATGAACTACATTTTATATATTCATTATCTCTTATATTTGTTTAATTGTCTTAAACTATTACATAGATAATTATTTATAGAGAGATGGTGATAAAATATAAATATTCCGACAAATGAAATGATATATTTTATTTTTTTATTTTTTAATCCGACAAGGATATTAGATAGAGAAGAAAAGTCCAAGGGGAATGAGTCCTAGTCAAGCACGTTGCACGAAAAAAGGAATATAGCGCAAGACAAGACAAGCACGTCCACGTTAGAGTAAGTACTAAGGATAAGTTCATTGCTCTTGATTGATTACACGTTGAATATTATTAATGAAGCAATTAACACGCTAAGCTTTTCTTTCTTTTTCCCCTTTGATTGCGACTTTGACATTGACCACTCGAGAGATGCCCATCTTCTAAGTGTAGCATTAACATATAAAGTAATGATATTATTAAAGTAACGATTAAGTGGTTAAATTTTTTTTTTTTTATTAATTTAATTTTTTGGGATAACTAATAATTTAACATAGTATTAGAACTAACGGTCTTAGAATCGAACCTTAACTCTGTCATTTCATCCCTCATTTCAATTAAATATTTTACGTATTGGCCATTTTAATTAAATCGAACACATGAGGGAGGTGTTAAAAGAGAGTTTGAGTTCACACGTGAGGGAGAGTGTTAAAGTAATAGTTAAGTGATTAAATTTATTTATTTCTATCAGTTTAAACTTTTGGGATAACTGGTAATTTAACACGAATAAAGAAAATTAGAGTACTCTCAAATGTGATGTAACATTTAAAATTACTAATATTCAAAATTTAATAATGATTATCTCAAATTTAATAGTGATTTTAAAAGACACATCATATTTAAGAATACTCTAGTTCTTAGATTTCGAGAGTTAATCCAAGAACAGTGGGATGGGAGTAGGATTTAAGCACAATATATGGAATTTTTCATGAGTAATGTTATTTACTATATCTTCATCTCATCTTCATATCCTTCGACTAACTTATCAATTGTTATAATGTAAATTAAATAATTAAAGTTACTTATTCATATTATATATAAGTTTAAACTTTTGAGACAAGTGTTGATTTTGTATTATATCAAAGCAAAAGTCCTCAGTTAGAACCATGTCTTCGCCATTCACCTTTCATTTCATTAAAAGAGAGTTTGAACTCATAAATAATAAGTAAGGGTGCGTGTTAAAATATAAATTAATCATGTTTTCCTATCGGTGTAAGTGGTGATTTAATAGGAGTGTTCATCAACCTTTGACCTTTTCTTTTATAAACAATGATCGATTGACACTGTTTGTTTGCGACCGCAAAAAGTCCTTTCCAAGTGATTGCGTATCTTGGTTACAAAATAAAATTTGCAGTTTGAAAGTGGAAGAATCACATGCAATGGGCGGGTGTATGCTTGAAATGTCACTCTCATATGTACGTGTGATTCTGGAATAAGTGCGACAGAATATATATATATATATACACCATGTGAATTGATTGATGACCACAAGAAAATTTGAAAATGCTTGCTATTAATGTTAGAGAGGCAACTCACACGAGGGAGAGCTTTTGAAATTGCATTTGAAAAATAGAATTTTTAAGTTAAAACGTGTTTTTTAGTGTTTTGGCTATTTTTAAAATAAAAAGTCAAAGAAGTACTTTTAAATTTTTTTTATCAAACATGCTAACTTTTATTTGGCACAACTTTTTAGGTACTAAAAATATTTTTTAAACTCTATAACCCAAACAGACCAGTATCAAATGAGAAGCTTTTGCGTGTATTATCAAACAAGCAACGGACAAGCGTACTAGCATGAAAGTCATTGCGCTAACAAGCCCATCCTTTTTTAAAAAAAAACTTGTCATAGATCCAATCTAATCTAAATCCATATGCAATATAATCTAAATTGGCTAGGTATTGGTCAAGAATGATGGTTCAATGTGAGTATTATATGTCTTTAAGTGTGGCTCATTTTTCATTTTTAGAGTTTATTTATTAGAATATTAATTAAACGATTAAATCAACTATGTCTTATAAGTTCATGCTTAGAAGATAAGTCGTAAATTCATATAGTATCAAGAGTATTATTGTTCATGTCGTTCACGTCCCATTTCAATTAAGATATATGCTATATACTATTTTTTATCCAATTAGAATCCAACAATGTTGATGTCAAACATTACTTTCAATCAAACATTCTAAACGTTAAGTTGAGCTTACGAGATAAGTAGTGATTAAGATTATCAATTCCAAAGTTTTAACCATTTTTTTTTTTTTTTTGTCTGAAATTGAAAATTTAAATTTACCATTAGACCTAAAATTAATTGTGGTTTTAAAAGTCTACTTCTGATTGACACATTTCAAAGTGTTTGTATTATTGTGTAGGGTAGGAATTTTTATATGGACAGTCTGAAAACAACGTCGTTTTCCAGCATGCGGATCTGAAGAGGCACTGTTTCGATTGGATTCGTCGTCGTTTAACTGGAATCTTCTAATATAGTACATCTACTCTTCCTCATCATTTTTTGCACGAGGAAGATGTGACTACTTAAATGGGTTGATCAACCGGTCGGCCCAAACCAACCGACCTGGCACATCTGTTTCAACCTGGGCCCTTATTTGAGGTTTTTAATTTCATTGGGTTAATCATTTTCGGTCTTCTCCACATGTGGGTAGTTGAAAGTTGAAACAAAGGTTGCATCAAATCTTCATGTAATGTTCGATTTCTTGTCCAATTTTCTTTGCAATCAGCCCCTGAGAATTTCATATATAATTTTTTTTTTTTTTGTATCATTTGTAAGTGGATTTAATTTTTAGCTTTTGTCTAATTCTCTGTGGATAGCAATTTTAAAGATTAGAATTTGTGGCTTTCGCAATTTTTTATTGATTAGATTAGGTAGGGTAAAAAAAAACTCCAAAAGTTATATATATAGTAACTTCTCTGAGTGACTATGAATAGTAACTTTCTTTTGCTTTTGTTGATTCCCGACAACATTGTGCTGAGGAGCTTTTACTATGCTTGGTGGCTTATACTAACAGTTTTTTAGTCACTGTCCAAATTATAATCATCTTGATAGAACGGATCTTACTGGAGTCTCTTCCTTTTTTACTGTTTTACTGGATGATGAAGCTTCAGATGATGTTGGAGAATCGTTCTCTTCATCTTCACCCATCCGGAAAACCTGTAGCATTAGCTCTCTTGCTAATTCCTTCGACTCAGTTTTGGACTTTCCATCTACCAGTATATATATAAATTAAGCTCAGCTCCTCATTCATTCTTTTCACTCTATACCCTTTTTTTTTTTCCTGAGCCACTCTATACCCTTTTGAATATGAAACTTTCCTTCTAAGTTGCCCATGTTTTTGTACCTTCGATTTCCTAGTACATAATTTGCTCAAGGCAAATGGACTTGGGCCAAGAATATAAGGACATGTTTTTACCAAGATACAGTACGCCCGAAAGATCCTTGAAAATTTCATACAACAAGCTAATTAATGAGAAGTATGAGATCAAGTACACATGGCTTATGCTAAAATTTTAATTAAATAATTAAACTTATGGAAAAGTCCACATACTATCCTCAAACTACCACCTAATTGACAATATTCTTCCTAAACTTTTAATTAAGGCAATGTCCCTTCCAAATTATTAAAAAATTGATAATATCCCCCTAAGGCCAAAAAAGACAAAAATGACTCTAAATGTTTATCAATAAGTCAAAAATATTCGAAACAAAAAGGATTTATTTTTTAATTTTTAATTTATTTATTTATTTATTTATTTTTAAATGATATTTTCATCATTAGGGAAGACATTGACAATTTTTGAAAGTTTGAGAGAGACGTTGTTAATTGAGTGATAGTTTGAGGGGGTATGTAAACCTTCTCTTTAAATTTATTATTTTTTATTAGTATTTTCAATATAAATGGAACATAATATCATAATAAAGATCATGCATTCGGTTCCCAAGGAAGTAGCTCTATTAGCTGGGACCACGCCTAATGAAGTAGAGGTAACTAGTTCAAATCTTCCTTCTCCCACTCTTGTGTGGACATGTCAAAAAAAAAAAAAGATCATGCATTCTTATATGGTATCCACTATTAAATGTCTCACGTGTTGAATCGAACAGCTTAAATTTTTATAATAAATGATAAGTTAACAACTTATCCAAGCTTCAAATTTTTATACTACTTGTTTTCGGTACCCAGCCTGTTACGGGTACCAATCTTTCAAATTTTTAAATGACAATTTTGTGCACAGGGTGATCCTAGATAAGTTTAGCATCAGAAGCTTCTCGCATATGTACAAATAGAATAATGCTATCGACATTTTTTTTATATCCTATTTTCATTTTTCTAAAGTTGATATGGTTTTAAAATCATCATTGAATCAAAATTCAATAGTGATCTATCTCAAATCCAATGGTAATTTTAAAAGTCACATCAATTTTAAGAGTATAAAATAAAAATAAAAAGATGGTAACTAGCATTACTCGTACAAATAAGCAACCGACATATGTACATCTTATCACTACAAAAAACACATTTTTTGCTGACCCATGGTTACTGACGTGTCAGACGACCTGACACGTCAGTAAATCTTGCTGACGGGGCTTTCCTGACGTGTTTCGGTCGTGAAGAATGTGGGTGTCAGGAAATCGAAATTCCTGACGTGTCGAAATTGACACGTCAGGAATTACTAACGTGCTGAATTTTCACACGTGAGTAAATCTTCTGACGTGTGAAAATTGACACGTCAGGAAATTCCTCACGTGTCAAAAACTGACACGTCAAGAAATTACTGACGTGTCAATTTTTGACACGTCAATAATTTCCTGACGTGTCAATTTTTGACACGTCAAGAATTTCCTGACGTGTCAAAATTGACACGTCAGTAATTTCCTGACGTGTCAAAAACTGACACGTCAGGAAATTACTGACGTGTCAAAACTGACACGTCAGGAAATTCCTGACGTGTCAAAAATTGACACGTCAGTAATTTCCTGACGTGTCAGTTTTTGACACGTCAGTAATTTGGTTCAAAACGAACCAAATTTGCCGACGTGTCAAAAATTGACACGTCAGTAATTACTGACGTGTCAATTTTTGACACGTCGGCAAATTTGGTTCGTTTTGAACCAGATTTTTTCCCTCCCCCCTATATTTTTTGTGATTTTTTTCAGGACTATACCCGAATTTTGTGTTACGGTTCACCTGATATTCAATCTATCCATCAAAACCATGCAAATAATATACAATTTTTCCATCAAATAACATACATCATATCCATTAACATCAATCACAAACTACCCATCAAAACTAACTTCAACACACCATAATAACACAAATAACATAATATATATACACCAATCACAAATATATATATAAACTAACTTCAACACACCAAAAATGTCACATACTAACATAATATACACAAATACAATTACATCAACTTATACACAACTGTGAATAGCCTCAAATTCTCGACCAGACTAGCGATCATTGACATCCATAGCATCCTCTCGACGATGTCCATTACCTGCAAATGATAAAACAAACAATATTCACCAATAAAACAACCACCAAACAAATAAAATCCACTAACGTTAGATGATAATACAAACAATCATTGAGCCCGAATACAATTATAGAACTTCCATATAGGTTATTAATGTTGGGGGTTCAATGGAAGATATGATAAACACAAAGGGAAAGCGCCCTCCCTAGCATTGAGTGCATTTATATCTATTTATATTTAGAGTTACAAAATTAAGTTTATGAAGAACTGGTCTTGATGATATTGATATGCATGTATTGCTTCGTGCCATGCAGTTATATCCATTTATACGTGCATGAATAACTCTAAATAATTATCTCAACCAGCAAAACTCTAACCCACATCCATCACCAAACCAACCATGATATATAAACCAAATTTAAGCAAGATTTACAACATCATTAATTATTTAGAATGACTACAACAAATCCAAATTCTAAATATATATATATAGGGACAGTTATAAAACTAAATTGACTATTAAAAAAAGTCAGTACCTGATCCACTGTCGACCGACGATCGCACCATCGCAAAGGGTGGGGAAGCATTGTCTGGTGGGGTGTGAAACCGGATCATTTCCTCAAGTTGGCGAAAACGGGCGTCAAACCTTGCCTGACGTTCAGCCTCCTGTTCAGCTGCCTGTCGCGCTACCCGGGCATTGTTCTCAGCCATCTGCTCCGCCACTTGCTGGGCTACCCGCGCATTGTTCTCGGCCAACAACGCATCCATCTCTTCCTTGTGCTTCGCCCTCTCCGCGTCAAGCGCTCTATCAAGTGTGTCTTGTGATATCGTGGAATACCTGACGTTTCCTGACCGTGCCTGTGACGGTGTATAGTATGAGTGTATGGTCCCCCGCACAGGCAGAATATTTGGTCCGGCCATCCGAACCCTACCGGCATACTCAGGCTTATTTCCCATTGCCTGGGCGAATGCGTCGTTTGGCGCCCACCTGACCGTTCCTTCTGTGATGCTAGACGATGCTGCAGGGTCGGTGGGTATAAGCTCATTCATCTTTTCCTGAATGTCACATTAATTATTGAGTCAGTGGGTCGCACAACTGTTAATCGCAAATAATTTATCAAATATACAAGCAAAACAACATATGAAAAGTGAATATCATACACATCTCTCCTTCACAATATCATTCGGATATCCACCGCCCTTCTTCGTGTGTGACTTGACATAATTGTGTGCACGAGTGGGTTGATGGCCCAAACGTTCGGCCTGCATTTAAAATAGGTAATTCATTTATTTTTAAATATATCAATACGATATAATGTTAGATATATATAGGATAAATTACACACGTACCTCCTCATGTGTCAACCTGGCATAGCTCATTGATCCGGTGCAATGTGGTGAATCATTTAATGCTCGCAAGCTCTTCATTTTCGCCGCATACTCCTACACAGTTAACACTTTTAATATGTTAATACCAATACAATTACAATAAATGACAGTACACAACACTAAGAATTTAACTCATGACCTACCCTATTCTCCTGGGTACACCATCTCTCCAATAAGATATCCAGATCGACGGGATTGTACTCGCCTAGCGTCTGTCCCCCCAATCTTGCCCGTATAGTGTCCGGCGTATCTTCCTCCGTAATGGCACATATTTTTTTGAGCTCGTGCCTCCAAGTCCGCAGCTTGGAGCCCATATCCTTAAATGCTTCATTTTTTACTGCTTCCAAGTTGTACTCGGGTGGAACGAAAAAGTATGCCTGCACAAGTTCAACATTGATAAATTAAAAAATAAAATAAAATATGTGTATATGCATTTACTTACTAAACACACATATATATAGCGTACTTAGAGTGTATATATACATATATACATTACTAGTGTTTAACTTATTATTAAAAAACATACCATCAAGGCGTCCCAAATATCCTCCTTGGTACGGTCCGGTACCTTCGACCAATCGTCTGGTATTCGGACGAAATTTCCGCTCCTAACTATGTCTCCGGTCATCCGTCTGAACCGCACGGCACTAAATCCAACGGGCTGGCATGATGCATTGTACTCCAAAATGATCCGTTTGCCGGGGGGGACTCCCGGCCGCCTGTGCGAATCAAGAATGGTAAACACCTCAATAACGGTGTTTCCTTCAGAATCAGTACCTAACAAATTAAAAATTAGTTAGGTAAGTTATTTCGAATTCAATACTAGGTAACAAGTAAATTAAAACCAAATCAACGACATTAAAGTATATACACTTACTTATGATCCGGACCTGCCGAGGGCGTAACCGAGCGTCGGGAGCAGGGTTGGTGGGCTGCGGGTCATCTGTGGCCTGTGCCCCACCTGCCATGTGTTCCTGGGCCTCTGTCTCAGTGTCCTCCAGACCTGCTTTGTAGTTTTTAATAATGTTTAGAATTCTATGAAATTGTAGTTGTAGTTAAATATAATTGATATTGCACCAATATAGTTAGAAACTTTCAATCTTTTGAATCTTTAAAAAAACAGTCGGGCGTACCTGCGCTATGCTGGGTGTAAAGCCGCTCGACATCGCCCCCATAACTCTGTCGTAACTCGCTGTACGGGTACGAATCAACCCGAAACCCGGTTTGGGCCATGCCTGCCCGAGTGTATGGAGCATGGACAGGGGTCTCCCCTTCCATCGTACCTGGAAGAACTGGTCGATATCCTTCCTGTATCCCAAGAAGCTGAGCAACGTCTTGTTGCTCGCTGTCATCAAGTTGGACTGCCGGAGACCCAGGCGACGTAGACTGCCGCACTGCGGACGAGCCCCTGCGTGCTTTCCTCTTCCCCCTTGTACTCATGGTACCCTGTAAAAAACACCACAAACCCAATTAATTTCTTAAACAATGTATGAAATATTTACTACATTAAGTATGCATGAATAATAGTGCTACATGAGATATATATCAGATTTTAGCAAATGCACAGCTTAATTAAGTGTGTTGATGTAATGTGCATGTAGTGAACAACTACCAATCAAAACATAAATATAAAATTAATTATACTACTATACATACGCTTCGGTTGGATCTAAGTCGTGTCTGACGTATTCGATATGATCTTGTAGATCGTGATCAACATTTCTGGGCAAAATAAGAGGCTCACACTCGTGGTAATTGACACATGAATCTTGATGTCCTTCAACCTGACCAACGTCGTATATGTTTCTAGGCTTGGTCCTTACTGCGCAAGCCCAATCTGGGCACCTATCATCTTGTACGTAAAATACCTGGTCAACTTGTGAAGTTAGCACATACGGCTCATCAGAAACCAGGTCTCCCGTGTGGACAAGGTTTTTGAAGTTGACAAGTACTATACCATACTCATCCACCTTGTACCCCTTGTCCCTCGTGTTGTCTGCCCAATCACACCTAAACATAACGTACTTAGTCCTGTCGTAATACTCAACCTCAACTATTTCCGTTAACTTCCCGTAGTACGTGTCGCCATCAAGAGTCGGCACACACACCCCGCTGTTCTGAGTCCTCTTTCCGGCATCAGATGCAATAGTGCGAAACAGCTTGCCGTTAACCACATATCTATTGTATCTGACTGCTGCCTCCCTCGGCCCTCTACAATGCATTACCAATTTGTCACCAAGTTCATTCCTGGATCGCTCGTCCAATCGATCGACCTGTGAATATATTACGTACAATGGAAACGCACGGTTACTAGCTTTAGTTGATTTTAAAAATTGCACGCAAATAACTCCGACAATTGTGATAAGGTAAACATCACATCATTCTTACGTAGTCACGGTACCACTCGCAGAACAAGTCATAATGTTGGGTCTCCAACTGAGCCTCTGTTGTTCGTCCCCTATTGCATGATCGCCTAAGCGTATCTATGTGCATCCTACAATTCGAAATTATGTTAATTATAATTCAATACGAGCAATATTGTCACAAGTTCATTGAGCATGCAATGTACCAACAAAAGATCTCTACTTACATCCGCAATTGATGAAACTCGTCCAAGTTGAACATAATATACCGGTGTATCTGTGTCATTGTGATTCGGTCGAGTCGGACTCGTGTTCCATTTCCCTTTGAACCATCCAGATTTCTTTGTATCCTATTATGAAAGGTTGGTGTATTCTCTAAATATCTCGAACAAAACGTCACCAACTCAGTTGCTATGTAGCCCTCCGCAATGCAGCCCTCGGGAGCCGCTTTGTTGCGCACATTAGATTTGAATACTCCAAGGCTCCTAAATATGAACCAATACATATTTTCAGTTTAGTTAGTACTTGTCATGTATTGGCACCTGAAACCAAAAAATAGAAATATATCCGTAAACAAATTTTACCTCTCTGCCGGATACATCCATCTATACTGTACAGGTCCACCGAGTCGGCATTCACGGATAAGATGCACGACCACATGAACCATGCTCGTAAAGAAGCTGGGGGGGAAAACTTGTTCCATCTTGCACAACGCTGGGGGGGAAAACTTGTTCCATCTTGCACAACGTGATACAGATGTCACACTGTAGTCGGTCAATATCCTGTTCGGTCAATGTTGTTGAACATAGGCACCTGAAGAATGTGGACATCTCAACAAGAGGTCTAACCACATTGCTTGGAAGTGAACCACGCAATGCAATAGGTAGAAGCTGCTGCATCAGTACATGACTGTCATGACTCTTTAACCCCGATATCGTACGGTCCTTAAGTCGTATACAACGAGAAATGTTCGAGGCATATCCGTCGGGCACCCTTACATTTCGTAGCACTTTCAAAAAATGTGTTTTATCATCCTTGGACATCGTGTGGGTAGCTTGTTGATAATAGGTCTTACCATCCTGCGGGTCCACAAATGTATGAAGTGTACGTCTCAAGCCCATTTCTTGCAAATCTAAGCGGGCGGCGTGGTTGTCCTTCGTTTTCCCTGGAATGTCCAGTATTGTACCAAGTATGTTGTCCATGACGTTTTTCTCTATGTGCATAACATCAAGATTATGCCGCAATAAATTATCTTTCCAATACGGCAACCTAAAGAAAATACTTTTCTTCTTCCACACTACATGGCCATTATTCGTCTTCTGCTTTTTTCTTTCTTTTTTCTCAGCCTCCCTTGCCTGACCGGCGTTCTCATCCCCAAACACCATCCCTTCTAATTGGCTTATGACTTCATCTCCACTTGGCACATCAGGGGCACATTCTAGTTCTACGTTGCCGTCAAATGTGCTTTTGTTTCGTCTCCATGGATGATCCATGGGCAAGTATCGCCTGTGCCCCATATAACACCATTTATGGCCATGTTTTAACCATTTTGACCATGTCGAGTTCATACAACACGGACATGCCTTCTCACCCTTGGTAGACCATCCAGACAAATCTGCATATGCTGGGAAGTCATTAATTGTCCACATCAACTGCGCTCGCATAACAAAATTATTTTTCTTTGAGACGTCATATGTGCGAACCCCTACATTCCATAGTTCTTGTAACTCTTCAATTAAGGGTTGAAGGTAGACATCTATATCCATTCCAGGTGAACTTGGGCCCGGGATAATCAATGATAGTATAAAAGATGTGTGTTTCATGCACATCCAAGGAGGCAAGTTGTAGGGTACAACCATTACAGGCCAAGTGCTGTGCGATGTAGTCATATTCCCAAATGGATTAAATCCATCAGAGGTTAGTCCGAGCCTTACATTCCTGCTATCCGCTGAAAACTCCTGATGTAAATTGTCAAATGACTTCCATGCTAAGCCGTCGGCTGGATGCCTCAATACGCCATCCTTAGTGCGGCCTTCTGCATGCCACCTCATAAAGCGTGCTGTATGTTCTGACATAAACAACCTCTGTAGTCGTGGTATGAGTGGAAACCACCGCAACACCTTCACCGGACGTTTCTTGCCCGATGATATGGGTTGACCGTCCTCATCTAAATTGATTGCTTCCGTCCATTTAGATTCTCCACATACGGTACATGAATCCAACTCTTTATTGCCCTTCCAGAATAGCATACAGTCATTACGGCACGCTGGAATCTTCTCATAGCCTAGTCCCATGTCTCGCAAAAACTTTTTCGCCTCATATGTATTAACTGGCAGAGTTTCACTAGTCTCGGGTAGCAACTGATTGATGAACTCTAGGAAAGCCGAGAAAATCGAGTTACTAACTCCACCAACACACTTCAAGTTGTACAGGTGAACAGTGGCACTTAATTTGCTATGTTTTGTCCCAGTATGAAGTGGCTTCTCCGCTTTTTTTAGAAGGGCATAGTACTTTAGTGCATCGCCTTCAGCGGCTTCTTCGGTCACAATTTCCTCACCCCCTTGCACTACGGCCTGAGGCTCACAATTGTCTTCCCTAACTACTTCGTGCATGCCGAATAAATCACGCAACATTCCGTGCATGTCTCCACCCTGATTTGCGGATGCACCCGCATCTGAGGCCGGGCGATTGGAATTAGACCCGGTATCAGGACCCTGTACATGCTTCTCACCGTGATAGAACCAAAGTGTGTATTCCGGCATCATTCCTTTTCCCCCTGTCAAGTGGTCGAATACGAAACCCGGCGGGTGGCGCCGGTTATTTCGACAAACCTTACAAGGGCAATAGATGAATCCATCAAGGGTTCTACAGTTACTAACTGCAAACTCCACAAACATTCTACACCCGTCTCTGTATTCCCTCGTACCCCTAGACTTTGTCATCCAACTCTTGTCCATTTTTATCTACGTACATGAGTTAGGAATAAATACATAAGACTTACAAATTGTATACATACTTTCAAGCACATGCATGTATATAAACATAAACCGATACCTAAATATTTGAACCACATTAGAAATATAAACCTATACATTCTCGTATAGGGTTAAATTGTTTATGTCCAAAAATATATACATATTCATGCGTATCTACATTCAACCGTACTGAAGGGTGTATTTATAACCCTTATCTATTATAATTAATCTACAAAAACCAAATAAAAAAAAAATACTTGATCCAAAATTTAAGCATTTTCTTTGGTGGGGACCCTAAACAAATTAATTATAGCTAGCTTATAACTTATAAGGTTGTTCTAGTACATCTACCGAGCTAGGTTCGTTACGAGGACCCTAAATACAATAAATATAGCTTAAATGTCGTTAGCCTTTGGCATGAATTAGTAGGTGATGACATGCATGGGTCATACAACTCTTTTGTTTGGTGTATTTATTTATTTTGTATATGATATATATAAAGGTTAAAGGAATTTTGAGTGTATTGCAAATATGGCAAATGTTTTGGTAATATATATTTTTGGTTCGGACGTTTCTTGGGTTATTGACACATTAGATTAATTTCTTTCATATTAATCACAATTTTAACAAAATTCCAACTAGTTTTTAGGTAATATAAATTTTAATGCGTTATATTTCAACAAGAACAAGCTATATAAGTTCCTCAAATTAACCAAAATTTTATCCGTTTTGTATGGTTTTTTTTTTTGTTTGAAAAAATAATATATGTGGGATAGAATAAAGTAAGAATCAAATTGAATATATTTTGCAAGTGTTTTAGGTTATGTGTTTAATTATGATTAGATTTGTTAAAAAAACTCAAAACAAAAGTGCGAAAAAATAGTCTAAAAAACAAAGTCATGACTTTTTACTTATTCAATATAGCACGTCTATTTAAGTTTGACAAGGTTTGCACTTTTGCCAACTCTTTTTCCCGTTAAATCCATGTAATTCGGATTGAATCCTCGCGTTGTGTGACTTTATAACTTACAAATTAATCCATAACGTTTATGGTTAAAAGAATATTAAAAAACTCATTAACGTTGAATATTAATTAAACAAAGTCTTAAACTAAATCTCTATAAATATTATATATCACCACGCACTACACGTACTAATTAATTAGAAGGTCAAACGATATTGAAATTAATGATAGATTAAAATTCATATAATGTTTTATAAATTCTTTACTAATAAGCCAACCTTTAGCAATTATATTTTCAAACAAAAACCTAGCTAGCATGAGAAACATCATTTTGCATGCATGTGCATATCCAACGTACAATAAGTAATTAATTATTAGATATTCCTAAAAAGAAAAAAAATTTCAGCTCAATTAGATGCTCACAAATACTCAATCCAGTGCATTATTGAAATATATGACAGAATAAAACATCAAATTTATAAAACAACACAATATTATGCAATAAAACAATATTCTGCAATATTAAAACAATATTATATATAAAATAAATCAATATTTATAGTTATAAAATAAAACAATATATATATATACATATATATATACCTGCAGGAGAGATGGTGGAGATTGGCGGAGCAGATTGGCCGGAGAATCGCCGGAGACGGCAACGGCGAAGTGGACGTGGCCGCCGGAGAGAGCTAGCTAGGAGAGAGAGTGCTACGTTGCTGCTGCAGAGAGATAAATTAAGCTTATCACAGAGAAAATGAAGGAGGAGCTAGAAGAAAATGAGGAAGAGTGAGGGAGGAGATAGAAGAAAATGAAGAAGAACCATACCTGCAGGGATGGCGCGCGGGAGAAGAGAAGTGTGCTGCGTGCGTGCGATAATGGAATAGCAGGGGAAAGAGAGAAAATATCAGGGAAAATCAAAAAAACAAAAGAAAAAAAAATGATGATTAAAACAACTGTGTATGCGTGCGATGGGACGGCCAGCAGGCGCTGGCCTTCCCAACGCACGTTCCTGACGTGCCACATAGGCACGTCAGGAATTACTGACGCGCCACATGTGGCACGTCAGTAATTCCTGACGTGCCTAAGTGGCCCGTCAGGAATTATTTAATATATGTATATATATAAATATGTTTATATATATGTTATAGTATTAATTATATATATTAATACTAATATAACTAATATTTGTCTGTTTTGTATGTATATATATACATGTACGTTTATATGTTTATAATTAATATAGCATTAATTATATTAATACTAATATAATTTATGTTTTCCTCTTTTGTATTTCATTTGAGTTCTCATGTATTTGGTTTTATTTTATGTACGTGAATAGTGCAGTTACTCTTACAAACAACAATTTCATTTTAACGTGCATGGCTCAAACCTAAATAATATATAGCGTGCATGATTATATATATATATATATATATATATATATGTGTGTGTGTGTGTTTGTCAAAACTTTAATATCATCTATCACCAATATTGTTACTTTAATTATTTTAATTAATGAAATACCAAATTTGGTATCTCATAATTAAATGAATGAGATCGAGAAAAATGCATGTTATATATATATATCCTTTAGTCTAATTTGAACCATGCATGCACGTTAAATAGCCATGTTATATATATATCCTTTTGCATGGTTTTGCTATATATATATATACGGTATCTCGAGTAAAACATGGCTAACAGTTGGGAATTTTCTTATTTTTTTTTTTAATTTTGAATGTTCAAATGGCATGGGTTACGGTACGTGTTATAAAAGAGAAGTATATATATATATTAAAGTACTGGCCGGTGTTTCTTTTCTAAAAATTAATTTTATTGAATGTTAATTGGAATTCAATCATATTGTACAATATTAAATTAATCTGATAATGTTGGGATCAATCATATATATATATATATATATATAATATATATATATATATTATATTTACTGACGTGTCAAATTGACACGTCAGCAATTATTGACGTGTCAAATTGACACGTCAAGATTTATTGACGTGTCAATTTGACACGTCATTAAATCTTGACGTGTCAATTTGACACGTCAATAAATCTTGACGTGTCAATTTGACACGTCAACAATTGCTGACGTGTCAATTTGACACGTCAATATTTATTGACGTGTCAGTATTTGACACGTCAGTAAATAATCAGCCAATTATTTATTAATTTTAAAATGATGTCACAATTAAATTTGGTTCAAATTTACTGACGTGCCAAAGTAACACGTCAGTAAATACTGACGTGTTGTTTTCAACACGTCAGTAAATATTGACGTGTACATTTTAACACGTCAGTAAATAATTTGCTGACGTGCTACTTTTAACACGTCAGCATTTACTGACGTGCCAAAAAAATGTTACTGTTTGACACGTGAAGAAACGACCTTTTTTTTGTAGTGTATCTTTGTTTCACACGCATAGTATTAGAATGTGTTTGGGGTTGCGTAAAGGAGCTTAAAAAATTCTTTTAGTACTTAAAAATTTCTTTTCAGACAAAAAAAAAATGTTAATTTGGTAAAAAAAATATACGAGAATGGTAGGAGTATTAAATATTTTACTAACAGATGTTTGCTAAACTGATGTGTAGCTCATTCATTGGAAAAAAAACATAACAATTAATTAAGGGAAATGAAACGAGTACAAATGAATGAGCTATACATCAGTTTAGTAAGCTTCTGTTAGCAAAAGATATAGTATCTCTACCATTTCTCAAAACATAAACGTTACTTTTTTGCTTATTATAAAGGCCGAAAACCATGTTCGAGCCGAAAAAAGCTTGAAAGTAAGGTTTTTTTTTTTTTGGGGGGGGGAGACCGACTGTTGCTATTCTACCGAGGCATGGCCATACTAGCATCTATTTGCTAGGAGCCGCATAGAAGGACATAGATGGTGGGCACTGCAAGCGCTTCCTCAAGTCCAACTAAGTTATAGCTTTACCTAACCCTACTAGGGTATTAATGGGAACTAAAGTAGTTTACACTAATCAAGTATGTAAATTTTCATTATGGAGTTTGATCCCATACCCTAATATTTATTTAACCACTTTGAGGATTTGCTTGAGCCATTGAACCACCACACGTTGATGGTATACTTTTTAGACTTAACACACCTAGAAAAGCATTTTTTTTTTTTTTTTTCTAATTAAAAAGGTGGGAAGGGGCGACCAATGTAATTTCCCCCTTAGGTGTTACCATTGGGGTTCTCACCCGCTATGGAATGTTTGGTTTGAGTCATAGCTACTGCCTGGGAATACGAGCCCGTCACCACAACCCCACCAAGGTGTAAGCCAATAAAGCCTCTTCATAGTAACATTTGGTTCACGCATTTACTACCGCAAACAGATCTTAAAAAAAAAACATAATAATAAATTTAAAAGTAGAATATATACCTACATCATGGATATATTCGCCTAAAATACTCTCCCGTTTTCTTCTGATACTATGCTATCCATAAATATATATATATATATATATATATATATATTTTTTTTTCAAGAATGCATGGCAGCTTACATCTCCCACCAGTCCAAATGCAGCCCCAAAGGGTTAACTAGCTCACCAAAATATAATTTTGCATGTCCAAGAAGGAAATTTCGTTTCATGCAACGATAATCATGCACCCGCTTAGGAAAGGTAATTCTTTAAAGGAAGGCAGATCATGATCTCTCAGATGATCAAAGGCCAAACTGATAGCTGATTAATGACAAAACTGTACTTAGCCTATAAAATAGGAGAGTAGATGAGGCATGCTCTCTTTTCTTAATCTCCATCTATGTTTTTCATTCTTACCTTCATATTTTTACTGATTTAAGCATTGGAAGTGGTGCTGCCGCCCCCTCCACCGTTTGACAGTGCATCACTCTACCATTTGATTGTCTTGCAGAAATCCCAAATCGAAGACTAAAGGTGTATAATCACTATTAATTTTCAGCATTAATTAAACACTTTTGATTTCAAGTAGAAAACCCCGGCAACAGAAATCAGTCGCAGCAACTCGAAACTAAAGTACTATGCAGTGGCTTTAATAAGAAAAAGACACCCCTAATGAAATAATTGATGAGTACCCTTTCTCTCTATTGTAGGTTTTTCAAATCAGCAGTCAACATCAGCAAACAAGTTGGCAGGTAGGTGTTGGATGGAGCTTTAATTTTCTTTGCATATTTTCAGTTAGAACAACCGGCAACATGATAATATTTGAGAAGTAGAACCAGAGAGCTTTGGAAAAGGAAAAGCCTTGCAAGGAAAGTTACAAAAACAGAGAGTACATGTAACATGTTAGAGAGGTGTTATTATTATGAAATCCCAACTACAATCACCCCTCATACACCAACACGTACATGCATGGGCCATTTGCCACATAAAGAAATTGACACCAAGAGTTTGAATTACTATCGATTAGTTCGTGGTGTAAACTGAGTATTTTGCACGCTTCAATAGGAAATAGACATTTCAACTGGAAACTCTAAAAAATAATATAACCCTTCACACAAAATTTTTTTTTTTTTTTTTTTTTTCTCTTGACAAAATACTTCATAGACAAAATACCAAATGATAAAACCACAAGAATCACTCTCTTAGTTGGTTTTGAATACTTCGAATTTGAGGGTCAGAGGTGGGTGAAGGGTTTTGGAAACTGAAATCTGTGTTAATTGTTTTAGAGTTTTATGTTTGCGTATTTCGGTATAAAATGCATTTTCAGAAGAAAAATATTTTGTATCGGAACTATTATCTAAAAAAGTTATTAATTGTAATGATCATGAATATATTCTAATGTTTCATTTAAAGATTTTGCCATAACAGCTTACACGTGATTTGTGTGGACAGCAAGAATTTTATATTTAAGGAATTCTATATTAAGGAAGCAGCAAAATCATCAAGCAAGAATGGAAAGCTATGAGAGTACAAGGTAAAAATCTACATTGATGCGAGTCTCTTTTAATAACATGCGAATCCAATACAACTCAGCCACAGTGAGAGCCATGGAACGATACTCTGCTTCAGTACTCGACCTAGCAGCTGTAGGTTGCTTCTTGGCAGGTCCTAGATAAATGGCATAACCTGTGGTAGATTTCCTATCATCGAGACTACCAGCCCCTTGTTTATGGGCTGATAATATTGGGGCTCTTTCTCTCTCATCTAATCCAGTGTTTCATGCTCATACCAAGCACTTCGAGATCGATTACCATTTTATTCGCGAGAAAGTGTTTAACAAGGATTTGGTTGCCCATTACAATTCTACTTTTAATCAACCATATGATATCTTCACAAAAAGCCTCACATCTGCCAGATTTCTGTCATTACGGGACAAGCTTATGGTTTGTTCCTTCCCCATTCGCTTGTGGGGGATATTAACCAAGATATTGAAGATCATGCCTTGATGCAGCAAAATCATACAAAGATTTTGCCATGACAGCTTGCACATGATTTGTGTCGACAACAAGAATTCTATATTAAGGAAGAATCACAGGCAATGGGTGGGTGTATGCTTGAAATGTCACTCTCATATGTACGTGTGATTCAATCAATTCACAGGGAGTATATATATATATATATATATATATATATATATATATATATAATGTTAAAGAGGCAACTCACCCGTGTTAGAGCTTTTTGGAATTGTGTTTAAAAAATAAATTTTTAAGTCAAAAAGTATTTTTTAGCGTTTTAGCCATTTTTAAAATAAAAGTTAAAGAAATACTTTTGAATTTTTTTTATCAAACATACCAATTTTTGTTTGGCACAACTTTTTAGATACTAAAAATACTTTTTAAACTCTATAATCCCAAACAAGCCAGTGTCGAATGAAAAGCTTTTGTGTGTATTATCGAACAAGCAACGGACAAGCGTACTAGCATGAAAGTTGTTGCGCTAACACGCCCATCCCTTTTTTTTTTTTTTAAAAAAAAAAAAAAAAAAAAAAAAAAAAAATTCTCATATATCCAATCTAATCTAAATCCATATGCAGTATAATCTAAATTGGCTAGGTATTGGTCACGAATGATGGTTCAATGTGGGTATTATATGTCTTAAGTGTGGCTCATTGTTATTTTTCATTTTTAGAGTTTATTTATTAGAATATTAATTAAACGATTAAATCAACTGTTTCTCATCAGTTCAAGCTTAGAAGATAAGTCGTAAATTCACATAGTATCAAGAGTATTATTGTTCATGTCGTTCACGTCTCATTTTATTTAAGATATATACTACATACTATTTTTTATCCAATTAGAATCCAACAATGTTGATGTGACAATTGCAATTTGTAACTAACTTAAAAAAATATAATAATAAATAAAAAATAAAAATAAAAAAATTGATTCTATGGTGGGTGGAAACTTGAAACTATCACGTCAGCATTGTTAGATACTTATTAGATGAAAACATAGTATCTAACATTACTTTTCAATTAAACATTCCAAACATTAAGCTGAGTTTACGAGATAAGTGGTGATTAAGATCATCGATTCAAAAGCTTTAACCTTTTTTTTTTTTTTTTTTCTGAAATTGAAAATTTAAATTTACTATTAGACCTAAAATTAATTGTGGTTTTAAAAGTCTACTTTTGATTGACACATTTCAATGTGTTTGTATTATTGTATAGGGGCCGTAGGAATTTTTATATGGACAGTCTGAAAACAACGTCGTTTTCCAGCATGCGGATCTGAAGAGGCACTGTTTCGATTCGATTCGTCGTCGTTTAACTGGAATCTTCCAATATAGTACATCTACTCTTCCTCATCATTTTTTGCACGAGGAATGTGCCTACTTAAATGGGCTGATCAGCCAGTCAGCCCAAACCAACCGACCCGGCCCATCAGTTTCAACCTGGGCCCTTATTTTAGGTTTTTAATTTCATTGGGTTAATCATTTTTGGTCTTCTCCACATGTGGGTAGTTGAAAGTTGAAACAAAGGTTGCATCAAATCTTCATGCAATGTTCGATTCCTTGTCCAATTTTCTTTGCAATCAGACCCTGAGAATTTCATATATAATTTTTTTTTTTTTTGGTATCATTTGTAAGTGGATTTAATTTTTAGCTTTTGTCTAATTCTATGTGGATAGCAATTTTAAATATTAGAATTTGTGGCTTTCGCAGTTTTTAATGAGTAATGCAATAGACCATCTTTTATTCTCTTTTTATCCTCTTAAAACTGATGTGGCTTTCAAAATCACCATTTGATCAAAATTCAAGTATGATTCATCTAAAATTTAATGGTGATTTTAAAAGCCACATCAGCTTTAAGAAGATAGAAAGATGGTCCCTATATTCTACTTTTCCTGTTGTCCTATATTAAATTTTTAACCTTTACCTTTTTCTATTACAAAGTGGAAAAATTATAATTTTTTTACACATGTGGAACGAAGTATTAGGTGGGGTAAAAAAAAAACACCAAAAGATATATATAGTAACTTGTCTGGATTGACTATGAATTGTAACTTTCTTTTGCTTTTGTTGATTCCTAACAACATTGTGCTGATGAGCTTTACTATGCTTGGTGGCTTATACTAACAGTTTTTTAGTCACTGTCCAAATTATAAGCATTATAAGGATCTTGGGCAGTTGGGCATCTTGATAGAATGGATCTGACTAGTCTCTTTTCTTCTTCTTTTTTTACTGTTTTACTGGATGATGATGATGGTGCACAAGATGATCACACTATTATTAGTGTGGTCATCCCCATACCAAATCATGTAGATTTTATAAGAAGGTAAAATTACTTTCAGGTGAAGGTAGTAGGTCAAGAGTGATAACTCTTGACCAAGAGTTGCATTGGTTACAGATTATTCATTCTATTTTTTACGTTAATCTTTTGTCTAGTTTTCTCTTTGGTTTTTCTGTATTCTAAAGTCTCTTATTCTCCACCAGATTTCCACCTTAACGAGAAAAATCATTTTTGAAGAATTTACAAGATCCTATAGTTCAGAATCCTACAGATGAAGCTTCAGATGATGTTGGAAAATCGTTCTCTTCATCTTCACCCATCCGGAAAACCTGTAGCTTTAGCTGTCTTGCTAATTCCTTCGACTCAGTTTTGGACTTTCCATCTACCAGTATATATATAAATTAAGCTCAGCTCCTCATTCATTCTTTTCACTCTATACCCTTTTGAATATGGAACTTTCCTTCTAAGTTGCCCATGTTTTTGTATCTTTGATTTCCTAGTACATAATTTGATCAAGGCAAATGGACTTGGGCCAAGAATATAAGGACATGTTTATACCAAGATACAGTTGGCCCGAAGATCCTTGAAAATTTCGTACAACAAGCTAATTGATGAGAAGTATGAGATCAAGTACACATGGCTTATGCTGAATTTTAATTAAATAATTAAAATTATGGAAAAGTCCACGTACTCTCCTCAAACTACTACCTAATTCATAATGTTCTTTTGAAAGTTTTAATTAAGGTAATGTCCCTTCCAAATTATCAAAAAATTAATAATATCCCCCACCCCCCAATGCAAACAAAACAAAAGAAGAAGAAGAAGAAGAAGAAGAAGAAGAAAAAAAAAGACAAAAAATGACTCTAAATGTTTGTCAATAAGTCAAAAATATTTGAAAAAAGAATTAAATTTTTTTTCTTCAAAAAAAAGGATTTATTTTTTAAAATTTTCACTCCCTTTTTTAATTTTTTAATTTTAATTTTTTTTTTTTTTTTTTTAAGGATGTTTTTATCGTTAGGGAAGACATTGACAATTTTTGAAAGTTTGAGAGAGACGTTGTTAATTGAGTGATAGTTTGAGCCTTTGAGGGGAATATGTGGACTTTTTCTTTAAATTTATTATTTTTTATTAGTATTTTCAATATAAATAGAACATAATATTAGAATAAAGATCATGCATTCGAATATGATATCCACTATTATAATAAATGATAATTTAACAACTTATCCAAGCTTCAAATTTTTATACTACTTGTTTTTGATACCCAGCCTGTAACGGGTACCAATCTTTCAAATTTTTAAATAATTTTGTGCACCGAGTGATCCTGGATAGGTTTAGCATCAGAAGCTTCTCGCTTGTGTACAAATAGAATAATGCTATAGACCATTTTTTTATTTTTTATTTTTTATCTTGTTTTCATTTTTTTAAAGTTGATGTGGTTTTTATTTTCTTAAAGTTGATGTGGTTTTTAAAATCATCATTGAATCAAAATTTAATAGTGATCTATCTCAAATCCAATGATAATTTTAAAAGTCACATCAATTTTAAGGAGATAAAATAAAAATAAAAAAATGGTGACTAGCATTATTTGTACAAATAAGCAACCGACATATGCACATCTTATCTTTGTTTCACCCGCATAGTATTAGAATGTCTGTTAGTAAAATATTTAATACCCCTAACATTTCTCAAAACATAAATGTTACTTTTTTGCTTTATAAAGGCCGAAAACAACATTTTAGTGGAAAAAAGCTTGAAAATAAGGCACTATTTTATTTATTTATTATTATTAGTTTATTTTTTTTTTTAAAAAAAATAGATTTTCTATAAATAAAAATCTCTATTTTTCAATGCAATCCTAAACATACTTTTAGACTTTTTTAATTTTTTTATTAAGACAGTGAGGGAGACCGACTGTGTCTACTCTACCTAGGCGTGACTATAGATGCATCTACTCGTTGAGAGCCACATAGAGGGGCCTAGATGGTGGGCATCGCAAGCTTAAGTCCAACTGAGTCATAACTTGACCCAACCCTACCAGGGCATTAATGGAAACTAAGGTGGTTTATGCTAATCAGACATGTAAATTTTCATTGCGGAATTTGAACCCATACCCTAGTATTTATCTAACCACTTTGATAATTTGCTTGGGCACCGTTGATGGTATGTATACTTTTTGGACTTAAATACTCTCCCGTTTTCTTCTGATACTATGCTATCCATAATTTTATTTTATTATTTTTTTTTTTTCAAGAATGCATGGCAGCTTACATCTCCCACCAGCCCAATGTACGACCAGTCCATATGCGGCCCCAAAGGGTTAACTAGCTAATCAAAATATAATTCGAGTAATGCTATAAGTCTTCTTAGAGTCGTCCTGGAGTTATCCCAAATGTGATGTAGCTTTTAAAATCACTAATAAATCAAAGTTCAATACATCACATCTCAAATTCAACAGTAATTTCAAAAGCTATATCACATTTGGGAGGATCCTAAGAAGACTCTAAGAGGATTTATAACATTACTCATCTAATTTTGCATGTCCAAGAAAGAAATTCCATTTCATACAACAATAATCATGCACCCACAAAGGAAAAATACTTCATTAAGGGAAGGCGGATCATGATCTCTCGGATGATCGAAGGCCAAATCGATAGCCAAATAATGACAAAACTGTATTTAGCCTATATATAAGGTTAATAAGAGAGTAGACGAGGTATGCTCTCTTTTCCTAATCTCCATCTATGTTTCTCATTTTCATCTTTATATTTTTACTGACTTAAGCATTAGAGGTGGTATATGTTGTTGCCCCTTCGCCCTTTGATGGTGCACCACTCTAACATTTGATTGTGTTGCAGAAATCCCAAATCGAAGACTAAATGTGCGTAATCACTATTAATTTTCAGCATTAAACACTTTTGATTTCAAGTAGAAAACCCCGGCAACTGAAATCAGTCGCAACAACTCGAAACTAAAGTAGTTTGCAGTGGAATAAGAAAAAGACACCCTTAATGAAATAATTGATGAGTACCCTTTCTCTCTATTGTAGGTTTTTCAAATCAGCAGTCAACATCAGCAAACAAGTTGGCAGGCAGGCGTTGGAGGGAGCTTTAATTTTCTATGCATTTTCAGTTGGAACAACCGGCAGCATGATGATAATATTTGAGAAGTGGAACCAGAGAGGCAGAGAGCTTTGGAAAAGGAAAAGCCTTGCAAGGAAAGTTACAAAAAAAGAGAGTACATGTAACATGTTACAGCATTCACAATAGATGAGCCAAATTTTTATGCAAAATGGCTTTTTAAAATTCATTTTTATCTAGTTTAGCTAATAAATTTTTAAATGTCTCTACATCCGATTAACTAAATTTTTATCTATATCATTTAAATATTATTAAAAGTAAGAAAAATTTTGGGAAAAAGATAATATGTGAGAGAAAAAATGGGAAAAAGTTTGGGAAAAAGAGAACATGCATAGAAAAAGTAAGAAAAGATTTGAGAAAAAGAGAAAACATGTGAGAGAAATAATGAAAAGTAAAATAACTCCCTTGAAAAGTGCTGCTACATTTAGCTTTTTGTTTAGTTATTCCAATCAAATATCAATTTTACATGTTTTTTTTGTTGGCTAACTAATGTAGGGGATTTTTTAAATATTTGAAAATCTATTTTAGATTAATGTAGGGGATTTTTTAAATATTTGAAAATCTATTTTAGATCAAAGTAACAATTAGCTTTTCTATTGAGAATGCTCTTAGAGAGGTGTTATTATTATGAAATCCCAACTACAATCACCCCTCATATACCAACACGTATGTGCATGGGCCATTTGCCACATGCAGAAATTGACACCAGGAGTTTGGATTACTATCAATAATTAGTTTATGGTGTAAATAGAGTATTTTGCACACTTCTATAGGAAACAGATATTTCAACTTAAAACTCCAAAAAATAATATAATACTTTACACGAATTTTTTTTTTTTTTGTTCTCTTGATAAAATACCCATTGATAAAACTACTAGAATCACTGTCTTAGTTAGTTTTGGATACTCCGAATTTGAGGGTTCAGAGGTGGGTGAAGGGTTTTGAAAAATGAAATATGTGTTAATTTTTTTAGAGTTTTATGTTTGTGTGTTTCAGTATAAAATGTATTTTTAGAAGAAAAATATTTTGTACCAGACCTATTATCTGAAAAAGTTATTAATTTTTTTATTGGTTAAATACCTAATATGCCCCTAGGGTTTCATTTCTTTATTTTTTTCTCTTAGGGTTTGATTTTTACACAGGAAATACTTGTGGTTTTGATAAAGAAAAATTAGTCTTTCCGTCCATTGACCGTTAGTTGATTTAACGGAAATCCACGTCACTGAGACGTGGACCAATTAAAATTTGACACTTGGCATAAGTGGCCACGTCATTGGTGATGACGTGGCCACCTAATTAAATTTTTTATTTTTTATTTTAAAAAAAATTGTGGTGGCTACAGTCATCCCCATCTAACCGGATGGCTCGGCCACCCCCTTGGCACCAAGGGGTGGCCGAAACCACCCCCAGGGTACTGGGGGTGGTTTTGCCCCCCCCCCCCCCCCCCCCCCCCCCCCGAATTTTTTTCTTTTTTAAATAAAAAATTTAATTAGGTGGGCATGTCATCATTGATGACGTGGCTACTTATACCAAGTATCGAATTTTAATTGGTCTTATGTGTCAGTGACATGAACTTCCGTTAAGTCAATTAATGGTCAATGAACGGAAGGATCAATTTAGTCTTTATCAAAATCACAGGTACCTCCTGTGATAAAAATCAAATCCTATGAAAAAAAAAAAATAAAAAAAATAAAACCATAAAGGAGTATTAAGTATTTAACCGTTTTTTTTTTTTTTTTTTGGTAATGATCATGAATATGTTCTAATGTTTGGTTTTACTAAAAATCTATGAGTTGAGAACCATTTGCATCCTGGTACAAACATTAATCCCATTCCCATAAAATGATGTGGCATGAGAATAGCCAATTTTTATTATTATTTGTAGGGAAAATTATAGTTTACCCCCCAAAGTTGTCAGCGATTTGCAATTCGACCTCCAAAGTTTCAATTTTTTTCAATTCAGACATTCTATGAGTCAAAGCCACTTTGACCGACAGAACAGTGATCATGTGCGATGCACGTGATCACTTTATGCATTTTAGTACCAAAAATACCCCCATCAACATTACCACCCTCAGTCACGCCCTAACCTAGCTGACCCACACCCTAACTCATCTGACCCATGCCCAACCCAACCAATGTTTAGGGTTTACTTGCTTTAAACAACAAATAAACAAGTCAAACTGTCAAAGCCGAAGCACGCACGAGTTGAAGAAGCTACTGACGCACGATGAAAGGGACTCGACAGAGGGAGAACCCACCTCCTCGATAGCCACTCGACAACCTGCGTGACAACCACTCGAGAACCACCCAAAGTTTGAACTTTTGTGCATTTGTGTGCGACGAGGTAAGTTTTTGCCTTTTTGGATTCGTAAATTTGCACTGAACTGTGTAGTAGAAAACTATGATTTTGGTAAATTGGAGTTTTCGTGAGGGGGTTTTTTATTTGGTTATCCCTAACTTTGTGATGTTGATTTATTGTTAACAAAAGTTGTTTTATATTATATTTGGATTTATTGCGACATTGGGTGAAGTTGATTGTTCACTTGTTTGTGTTGGAACAAAAGTGGTCCCCAAAGTGTATAATCTTGTTGGATAGAGATTTTTAACTGGCTTACCATGAAACTAGGATTTTTGGTAAATTAGGGTTTTCGTGAGATGGTAAATGAATTATTAATTTCGTAATAATTGGGTAATTTTGTTCATCTTTTTCCCAGTAAACCATTAGAGTTTGGCATGGGGTTTGGTGCTTATGGATGAAGGTTGTCTCTTTTCTTTTTCTTTTTATTTATCAAGTGAGATATTTGGAGTTGAAAGTAAATAATAATATGTTTGACAAGGATGAAAGATAAGAAGATATATAAATTCTTGTAATGGTCACAGGAGGTCCTGCATCAAGGACTCGTACATCTGATAGGATTAGAGGTATTTTTTGTAGTACACCTACAAGGACTTCTGTACATATTGACCTCACTGAAGAGGTCCCTATTGCAACTCAACCTTCACGTACAAGGCCTGAAACTAGAGGTGGTGGAATTGGACGGAAAACTATGGGTGGTGGACCTAGAGGGGCTAAAATTAGAGGGGAGGGGGGGGGGGGGGATTTGCAGTTCGAGGTGGTGGAAGCAGAAGTTTCGCATTGAGAGGTGGTGTAGGCAGAAGTGGTGCAGGCAGAGGTGATGTAGGCATTAGTGTTGCAGGCAGAAGTGGTATAGCTATACCTACTAGTGCTACAGCTGTAGGTACTGGTGCTGCAGCAAAGTCTGATACTATTGCAAAGTTGAAAGGAAAACACATTGCAACAGTAGAAAAGGGTATTGAAATTATGGAAGCCAAGAGAAAATGACTCAATCCAAGATTGAAGCCCTAAAGTCATGGACAATTAGCCTTATGTGTTTTTTGTTGTTTTGATATGTTACATTTTTTGTTAAATTGCTAGTGTCTCTTGAAGTTGGTAATGTGTATTGATAACAATATATGTGATTTTTATTTGTAATGTGTATGGATAACAATATATGTGGTTGGAAGTTGGTAATGTGTATGGATAAGTTTTTACCTAGTTGGAAGTAGGTTGGAAATATGGACATATTTTTTTATGGAAATTGTGAATGTGTTGCAGGCTTAGTTATTTGCTGCAGATTTTTTTTTTTTGTTTTTCTTTTTTTTTATGATGTGAAGGTACTTAGTTTTTACTTGGTTGAAAGTAGGTTGGAAATATGAACATATTTTTTATGGAAATTGTGAATGTGTTGCAGGCTTAGTTACTTGTTGCAGATTTTTTTTTTGTTTACGATGTGAAGGTACTTCGTTTTTACTTGGTTGGAAGTAGGTTGGAAATATGGACATATTTTTTATGGAAATTGTAAATGTGTTACAGGCTTAGTTACTTGCTGCAGATTTTTTTTTTTTTGTTTACGATGTGAAGGTACTTAGTTTTTACCTGGTTGGAAGTAAGTTGGAAATATGGACATATTTTTTATGGAAATTGTGAATGTGTTGCAGGCTTAGTTACTTGCTGCAGATTTTTTTTTTTTGTATTTAGTTTTTACCTGGTTGGAAGTAGGTTGGAAATATGGACATATTTTTTATGAAAATTGTGAATGTGTTGCAGGCTTAGTTACTTGCTGCTGATTTTTTTTTTTTTTTTTTTTTTTTTTTTTTTTTTTTTTTTTTTTTTGTTTACGATGTGAAGGTGCTTACTTTTTACTTGGTTGGAAGTAGGTTGGAAATATGGACATATTTTTTATGGAAATTGTGAATGTGTTGCAGGCTTAGTTACTTGCTGCATATTTTTTTTTTTTGTTTACGATGTGAAGGTACTTAGTTTTTACCTGGTTGGAAGTAGGTTGGAAATATTGACATATTTTTTATGGAAATTGTGAATGTGTTGCAAGCTTAGTTACTTGCTGCAAATTTTTTTTTTTTTTTTTTGTTTACGATGTGAAGGTACTTAGTTTTTACCTAGTTGGAAGTAGGTTGGAAATATTGACATATTTTTAATGGAAATTGTGAATGTGTTGTAGACTTAGTTACTTGCTGCAGATTATTTTTTTTAAATTTTTTATGAAGTGAAGGTACTTAGATTGTATTTCATATATGTCTTTCATAAAATCGTTACATAAGGGTATAGATTTTCATATACCTTGATTTCTTTTTTATGGTATAGGTTTTTCTTTTTGATAATTTGCAAGTCGGTATTGGAATTATCAAGCACGAGCATTATAATTCTCTAGTAAATCGTCATTATATCACCCATTTAAATTATAAGTGCGGAGGAGAATTTTGTAATAAGGTGCATCAGCTGTAATGATAAATGTTTTTTTAAAGGTAAAAAATCAAACTCAATATACCAAGTAACTTTATGGTCAAATGCATGGCATACACACAATTCATGTTTACATAAAACAGGAAATTACATTTATATAGCAACTAATAAATTCATTAAAAACTACATTACATTTCAGATAAGCTTCTAAAATTACATGGCTCTACAACATACGACATTGTGCTCCCACAATTACATAAGTACAAAATACCACATTGTACTCCCAAAATGACACAAACATAGAAAAACACAATGTGATCTCAAAATTACATACACCTCAGTTCAACTTCAAACGGCTAAGCTTGCATTCATACGGACCACTTGGAGTGTATCCAAACAACAAAATGAAAATGACACTTAAAACAAATTACCCAGGAACACGCAAGAATTGTTTGGTAATTCTTCTTAACTGCATGGAGTTTGATCTCCCCAATCTCTACTTACTTCTGATATCGGGCAATTTCTTTATCTATTTCTATCTTCACACATAAATTTTCTCTCTCCATTTCTACCTTCACCTTATTGACTTCAACTTCAACCATGTCTTCACACCATTTTGCTTTTGATAAGAATTTTTGGTGCTTTTACCAAAACCAAGTTCCAACCCTTTTACATTTCGCACACAGCTCATGATCAATCCATTCAAAGTAACCACAATCTCGATTGATCTGTAAAATAGTAAACAAATATTAATCACCAATCTAAACAAATAAAATATTAGTTTATAATGACAAAAGCAGTTAATGACATTCCCTTTTAATTAGGGTTTTCACTCAAAATTAAACTAGTGAGTACATAATAGTTGGAACTTTAATTACGGTCTTATTTATATAACATAACGGTCAGAATTCATGTACAACAAATTTTACATTTAAAATAGCTAAATGGTGAAGTTTTTTCGCAATCATTTTTTTTTTTTTTTTTGTCAACTACACTATTGAATATGATAAAATTCGATAGTGTAGTTGAAAAACCATTACACATAAAATTTGAAAGCTAAATGGTTTTCAACCATTACACAAGCATCACGCCTAAACCATTACACATAAAATTTTAAAATGCATAAACCTTCTAGATGCTCTTATATATTGACAATAAAAGCCATGCACGAGAAGTATGACATGTTCAAACCACTCATGTGCGTAGATTCAAAGCACTATTCCCTACAAATTTCCCTAAACCCTAAACAAATTATAGCACATCCTAAACAAATAACTAAACAAAGAACCCACAACCATAACCCTAAACCCTAAACAAAGAACCCACAACCAACAACGAAAATTAAAACCATAAACAAGAAATTAAAATAAGAAATTATCAATACTTATCCTAAACCCTAAAGAACCCACAACGAAAATTACAACCCTAAACAAGAAATTACGTGTTTGAAGAACTTGCCCAAATTTTCGCAACACTCATCATAAACATAAAACGTGCCTTGTAATTTTCGCAACCCACAAACCTTCTTCCGAAATTTTGCTCTGTTTGAGCTGTTTTTACAACCATTGGCCGCTCACAGTAGCAAAGCCTCTGCGGTGAAGATGAAGCTCTAGAACTTGAGGTATACTCCATCGTTTCTCTCTCTCTCTTGGCAATAAATCCAAATACAATAGAAAACAACTTTTGTTAACAATAAATCAACATCACAGAATTAGGGATAACCAAATAAAAAAACCCATCACGAAAACCCCAATTTACCAAAAACCCTAGTTTTCTACTACACAGTTCGGTGCAAATTTACGAATCCAAAAGGGCAAAAACTTACCTCGTCGTACACAAATGCGCAAAAGTTCAAGCTTTGGGTGGTTGTCGCACAGGTTGTCGAGGAGGTGGGTTCTCCCTCTGTCGCGTCCCTTTCTATCGTGAGTCAGTAGCTTCTTCAACTCGTGCGTGCTTCGGCTTTGACAGTGTGACTTGTTTATTTGTTGTTTAAAGTAAGTAAACCCTGAAGATTAGTTGGGTTGGGTTAGGCGTGGGTTAGATGGGTTAGGGCGTGGGTCAGCTGGGTTAGGGCGTGAGTGAGGGTGGTGATGTTGATGGGGGTATTTTCGGTACTAAAACGCATAAAGTGATCACGTGCGTCGCACGTGATCACTATTTCGTCAGTCAAAGCGGCTTTGACTAACGGAATGCCTGAATTGAAAGAAATTGAAAATTTAGGAGGGTGGATTGCAAAAATTGAAACTTTGGAGGTCGAATTGCAAATCACTGACAACTTTGAGAAGGTAAACTGTAATTTTCTCTTATTATTATTGATCCGGCCACTAAATGATTTCAGCAGATCGACCAAATTTTCTGTCTTGATCAAATACTAGAAAATAAGTAACAACTTCGAAACAAACAAGACTTTAATTTTAATAAATTGAAGAAACAAAAGAAGAGACAAAATCCGGCCATCTTAAAATAAATAGTTAACTTAAAAAAATAATAAAATAAATAGTTAAATACTCTCTTTGGGCTTATTATTTTAGAAAAAACTTCATTTAATCCCCCTTAGACTTTTATCACTTTTGCAATAGCTTTTCAAAATAAAAAAACTCTCAACTTAACTTAACGAATTAAACTTAAAAGAAATTGCAATCACACCCATCACGTTAAAGATTTGGTGTTAAATTAGACGGTCAAATAATGAAATAACCATTATACCTCTATAAACTTTATGAAACTACAAAATTTTCCTTAAATTACTTTTTTTAAAAAAAAAAAAAAAAAAAAAGTCAGAGAAATACAAGGGTATTTAAAAAATTTCTCACTCCCTCAGTTGGATTTAACAAAAAATCCTAACAGATTGAAATATGAGAATGTAAATTTTGTAAAATTCAATACACTAAATTGAAAGTTTTTAAACTTTGTAAAAGTTCAAAAAAGTTAAATGAAGTTTCCCCACTTACTGGCATGCGGATTGAGATAATGTGCAAATCATCTTCTTTATTATGCTATATCACTCATTAATTAACTAAATTTCATTAGTTCATGCTCTTTATTTTGCTCTTTTCTTATATCTTTTTTCTTTTCATGATGCCAACTTCATTCACTAATTAATCTCACATTTTTAACAATCAAATGGTCCAACCCACGATCGATCTGATCTTGTGATTGCCCAATTCCCCTTTCCCTGGATGATGTCTGTTGATCTTCACATTGCCCTTTTTATCAAATCAAACGTTGGAATATATTCAAAGTTAATTAATCCGATTTGATTAAATATAATAGTTAAACCCTTTTAATCTTTTAATTAAAATGGTGGGGAGAATTGATGTGACATTAGAACTGCAACACCCCAGCTTTCCAATGAAGGCAACTACATTTTTGATCCTCTCTGTATTTTTTTTTTTTTTTTGGGTTTTCTCTCTTGGCATGATCATTAAGTGGTCCGTGCGTACATAAGATTCAATCATAAGCATATAATTTGGGCAGTAGAAGCCTTCTTTGTGCTTGGAATTTATTTTTTTGTCATTAGTATTATTGTAATGGGGAGACAAAACAAAATTGTGGTAGGCAGCAAAGGAAAAACCTTACTAAAAGAAAGATGCATTTAAAATGTTTTTCTTTTATGTGACAGCAAAAAAGTGCTAGCCACATCTATGCTATTAGCATATCACCTTAAAATGACTAGTCAATTTAGAGTTTCATTAGAATTCATTATAAAGCCAAATTTCACCTAACAACTACGTAATGTAGGACTTAGTACTCATTATTATCTTTATAAACCACCCACTCTATGTCGACTACTTCTCATCTTTCTAATATATGATCTGGGTGTTACAAATTTTCCCTCTTAAACTTCTAACGTTCTCATTAGGACCATGTCATGCAGTGCTCCAGTACCATATGGTCTAGCGTTACTCTGATACAATTGGTAACAGCCCAGAAGAAAAAAGAAGCCAAGTTCTAAGTCTCATAGTACCTAGTTACACAAAACAATACAAGCACCTAGGTAAAATTGTGCTTTACAAAGAATTCTAAAGAATCTCTAAATTAAGTAGTTCTTTTGGAATAATGACGCAGATGTGGCTAGATCGAGCTTTATCCTGGATGGTTACATTTTCCCTTTCAGTAAAATTTTCAAGAGAAATATAATAAACCGCCATTGCTGTACGTGTGCATGCTCTATGAAAGTTTAGGTAGGGCAAGAAGAAATAAGGTTCAAGGCAAATGCATTTTCTACCTAACATTGACTTGGCGTGGTATATGGGTATTACTCTGATTATACTCCATGATCTTCACACAATAAAGTCAATAGATTTTTGGTTAGGTGCTTGAAGTTGTCCATATCTCACAAAGAGAGAGACACAGAGATTAAATTAATTAAAAAAATATATATGTTGAAAATCATAAGAAATGTGCTAATGTAATGTCTCAACCACAGCATAGGGTCCAAGGGTAGTTTTTTATAATCATGTGCCATTAATAATACATTAACAACTCTCCCTTTGGAAAGCCATCCAACCCTTAAAATAAGATGGTGTATTATTTTGTGGCACACACGTAATCCTTGAGAAAGAGAATAAATTTAAAATATTAATACATTTGCCTTTATCATGCATCCCACCAATACAGGGACAAAGATTGTTAACATGTCGTTCTCTCTAATCTACCACACAACTTTTCTGGGGATGGCCGACGTTTCTGAACACTATTCCAACTCGGCATGTTGAGTCACTTTGTACCTACATAGTGAATGCAGCATTGCTTGTGAAAATATTTTTCGGCGTTCGGGTCGTACAGAAAATGAATAAATGTTTCTTATATTTTCATAAAATTTGAAAACATTGGGAAGAAGAAAAGAGACGGTGAAAAGAAATTAAGCTTTTAAGAGTGGAATTGATGAGATCATGTGACCATATGTCTTGCAATTTGAATAGATAATTGTGAGAGTACAATTTAGTTAAATAATTGTGAGAGGGTCTTTGTAGAGTTTACCTGCCCAGATAGATGTTCAAGTAGCTTGAGATTTGCTCAAGTAAGTTGGGCTAATAAAAGGCCCTATCACGATAGCGGGGTGTGGGAAAGAGGTAGAAAATGGTTTATGCATTAGTCAATTGAAACATTTTCGAGTTGACCAATATTTTACGCCACGCCAAATATTCAAAAATAGGAAAAACTTTTTCCTGAAAATATTTTACGCCGAAGTTTCCTTTAAAAAAAAATGTGATATGTTAAATTATCGCTTGTATCAAAAGTTTAAGCTCATATGAAGAGGTAAATTTAATTAATATTTTAACACTCTTCCTCACATGTGTGCTCAAACTCCTTTTAATAGGTAAGGTTCAACCCATGAAATATTTAATTTTAAATGGGGGTGAATTGACGGAATCCGGGTTTGAATTCAAAACCTCTATCGCTAATACCATAACAAAACCATCACTTATTTCAAAAAATTAAAGCTAATAGAAATAGGTAAATTTAATTAATACTTTAACACAATATATGTCTATAGTACTCACCATGAAAAATTTACCAATTGCTCACTAGACTTGTGGTTGGCTTAGCTTAATTTGTAAGAATATATCCATTTATGTAGAAAAATTGAAAGCACCACTCTATAGTATTTTATGCCAAGTATATATATACGCATGGTAATTAACAAGTAATTAATATGGTGGATTAAATGGTGATGCTTAATTGCAGCACTATTGCTCCTTTGTGTAGTTTGAGACATTATCGTATATATCATTGTTGAAGTTGGTAATTATGATATCCATAATTTTCTAGGATGTTTGGTTGGTCTAGACCTTTCAAACAGGAATCCACGACCGCTATTCATTCATTCTCAATATATGCAAGCAATAATATCACCAAAGCAATCATGAAAAACAATAAGTTGTTTGTCTCAACAGTCAACCAGAGGGTCTCTTTCATCCGAGTTCTTTAGCTTTTTTTAAATTTCCCTTGAGCTAACAACTTCGTGGGGAGCAACAATTCATAGAAAATTGCACCACAGCCTCTTTCAATTGTCGACTAAATATGCCATTAAAATCTTTATCTGCTGTCCACTGCAAACTTCAGAAATTGTTTCTTAATTAGGATGGTTATTTTCTTCTTCAATGATCCATAAAGCCTGATCGATCACGGGTCTTTCTGGTTAATTAGCTGCCAAAATGATGTACGATGATCTACTTGCCAGAAGCTTTAGTAAGCATGATCAGAAAAGATTGGGATATGGAGCATTTCTTGGCTGCTTGCTAATTGCATTGAGCTTCTGCACTGTTTTTAAGCCTTATTTGGGTCCTCTGCCAGTTTGTAAGTACCGTCTATTCTTCTACTATATACATCGTTTTGATCATTTGAATTACTGTTTGAATCTATATATGTGTTTTCATGAGTTGCCATTGTACTATTTCTTTCTCTCTTCTTATCTTGTGTTGGTTTTACAGTGAACTTGAAGCTGTCAATGGGTGCTGGTTTCAAAATGCTGATTATCAGGGATACAAGCAGCTCTCCGCCTCACTCAGCAGAAAAGAATACAAGCAGCTCTCCGCCTCACTCAGCAGAAAAGAATACAAGCAGCTCTCCGCCTCACTTGGCAGAAAACAATACAAGCAGCTCCCTGCCTCACTTAGCAGAAAACAATACAAGCAGCCCCCTGCCCCACTTAGCAGAAAACAATACAAGCAGCTCCCAGGAAACAGCTAAGGGTGAGCCTTGATCAATCTTGACAACCCTATGCATTCTTATGAAATGAAACTAAGTTTAGCCTGAAGCATTAAAGAATGAGCCTTCAATGTTTCCAAGAAGTTGGCTCGAAAATGGGAATTAGGATCCTCTCCAGTTTAAATGGATAGGTATTTTTGTTATCTAAAAAAGTGAAAAGACAAAAATACCTTTCATAAATAACTGGATCAAATGAACCAGAAAGGATCATGTTCCCTCGAATGGTAAGTAACTTGGTTCCGTGCTATGTGAAACATCACTGCTAAGGTTTGACCCCTTCGAGTGCGAACAATTTTTTTGGCATAGTTCTATCGACGAAAGCTTGAGCTTTATCCAACTGCCCCGGATACACCCGTTAAAAAATAAAAAAATAAAAAATGAAAAGCTTAGCCTGTTGACCTGAAGTATCACTGACTAAAATTCATTTTGGTTTTCAATTTTCAGCTGCAGAAATGGTGACAGAGAAGATTGAACCTGTGACAGAGAAAACAGAGCCTGCAGTGACAAAGAAAACTGAGCCTGTCGTGAAGAAAATGGAGCCACTGTGCAATGTTATGGAGCCAAGGGGAGATATTTGCGAAATCAACGGGGATGTGAGGATTCAAGGAACTTCATCCTCCATTTCCCTTGTTTCATCTCAAATGGGCATCTTGCCTGAAGAGAAGAACAACTCATGGAGTATAAGGCCTTATGCTCGGAAAGGTGACCGGACGGCGATGAGTCACGTTACAGAATGGTCGGTAAAATTAGTATCAAGTCACGAAGAGATCCCTCAATGCAACAAAATTCACAGCGTTCCGGCCATTGTTTTTTCTCAAGGAGGATATACAGGAAACCATTTCCACGATTTTACCGATGTACTTATTCCACTGTTTTTAACTTCTCGACAGTACAATGGAGAAGTTCAATTTCTCGTAACCGACAGAAGACCTTTTTGGATTGCAAAGTTCCGAACAATCCTACAAACGCTGTCCAGGTATTTGTCACTTATTTCAAAAGGTTAATTGGATAGAAGTATTGTTTACCGACTTATGTGTTCTCCTATAAAACTTTTTCAAAAATTAATCATTGGATCGGTACTTAAAAAATTTTTAAAAAAATGATAATAAAAACCCCAAACTTCCGCGCATTTTGAAATTATTCATTATAGTTAAAAAAAACTCTCAATTAAGGATATCAAACTTTAATTTCTCTTAGTTACTTCATTCTGTTATGATTTTTCGTTAAATTTTGTCAAAATTTCCAAAATACCCTTATAAAAAAAATTGTAAAGATTCAAGCATTTAACTTTTTTTATTAAAAAAAAAAAACATATTTGCAATATTTTTAAAACATCTTTGCAATATATTTTTTTAAAATTTTTTATAAAAAAAAATAGAGGTATTTTGGAAATTTTGACAATATTTAACAGAAAATCCTAACGGAAATAGGTAATTGAAAGAAATTGAAACTTTGATACCCTTAATTAAGAGTATTTAAATTTTAGAGGGTAATGTCAAAACGAGTTGAAGTTTATGGGGTTTTGTAAAGTTTTCAACCAAAAAAAAAAAAAGAAAGTCTAATCCAACCGCTGATTTTCTAAAAAAACTTGAGTGGGAGAAAGACGGAGGTATATGGTTTAGAGTTTCTCTTTAATTTATATTCTAATAATTCTTTCACATGTGGGCTTAAGCTTTTTTTTAATAACTAAGGTCCAATATGTGAAATATTTTATAGAGTCCATGTTTAAATTCTTGAAATTTGTCGTCACTATTTCAAAAATTTAAGTCGATAAAAGAATCAAATTTAATAATTTATATTTTAACAGGTACGAGTTAATAGACATTGACAGAGAAAAAGAAGTACATTGCTTCCCACGTGTGGTTGTTGGTCTTAAACGAAATCTAAAAGAGATGAGTATTGATTCTTCAAAATATTCGTACTCCATGGGAGACTTTAGAGAGTTCTTAAGAAATACATATTCGTTAAAGAAAACTAAGGCAGTCAAACTCAGAAATGGTCAACGTAGGAGGCCCCGGCTTCTCATCATTTCAAGAAGGAGATCACGGTCTTTTACCAACGTGGGAGAAATCACTAAATTGGCAAGAAGCTTGGGCTACAAGGTATTGTCAAATAATCACTTATTTTAGATGAGACATTTTATATAACTCTTGAACTTTTATTAATTTTCAATTACTCTTCAAACTTCAAAAAACTTTAATTTAGTTATCGAATTTTTAATTTTTTTACATTATCACCTACTTGTTATTAGGATTTTTTTTGTTAAATTCTAATGGAGACCGTGAAAATGACCAAAATACTCCGGATTTTTGTTTTTTAAAGAAAATATTGTTTTGATTCTTTTAAAAAAGAAAATTTTAATTTTAATTAAGGCCAATTTTGGAATTTTATAACATTTTCAAGAGCATAAAGGTCATTACATCCCTTTTTTGCCTGATTTAACCCAAAACCCTAAGATGAGGGGTAACATTGTAAAAAATTGAAAGTTTGATACACTAAATTAATAGTTTTGTACTTTTGGGGTAATTGCAAAAGTAATGAAAATTCATAAGAGTTAAGTGAAGTTTCTCATGTCAAAAAAAAAAAAAAAGTGAAGTTTCTCCTATTTTAAATAGAAAATAGTCAATTTAATCATTTAATCAATACTTTAACACTCTTCTTTATATGTGAACTCAAACTTTCATTTTAGTGAAATATTTAATTAAAAATAGATGTGAATTATGGAGACAGGGTCCGAACTCATCATAACCTGTGTGTCTAATACTATGTTAAGTCGCTAATTATCTTAAAACCTTAAACTTATGGAGAAAAAAAAAATTAAATTTCATCACTTAATCATATAATTTAATTCCAGGTATATGTTATGGAGGCGACTATGGACGTTCCGAAGTTTGCAGAAATGGTGAATTCTTGTGATGTGCTGATGGGTGTTCATGGAGCTGGTCTGGCCAACATTGTTTTCCTTCCCAAGAACGCCATTCTCATCCAAGTAGTTCCCTTTGGAGGATTCGAATGGCTGGCAACATATGATTTTGGCGAGCCCTCAAAGGATATGAACATACATTACTTGGAGTACAAGATAAGCAAAGAAGAGAGCAGCCTGATACAACAGTACCCCCTCGACGATGTCGTTTTGAGGGATCCCTATACAATCCAGAAACAAGGATGGTTAAGGTTTAAATCAGTGTATTTGGACAAACAAAATGTGAAGATTGATGTGAATAGGTTTAGACCCACTTTGTTAGAAGCCCTTGAGCTTCTTCATCAATAGAAGTTGTACGTGTAAGAAATTTCATTTAAAGTATGTTCCTTATGTCACATATATTATTGTAATTATAAAATTACGGTGTTCAATAATTTATTTCAATTAAAGCTTATTGTGTAAATCAAATATTCTGAATTAAATTACTAATTTAATTCTTGTGGAACAAGTATTTGATTTCATTAATGATTTTATTTTTGTGGAATCAATTAGCTGTATTGATTTGATTTTTATTCCTTGATGGGAGGAATAATTAAGGTAACAGCTCTAATTGAGGGTCTCCTGACCTACCTATAAATAAGGCATGTGTATTCCATCAATTGACACTCACTGGTAGGCATAGGTCAGAAGAACCTCTCAATAATTGTTTAGTTTTAGTTTGGTTGCTGTGGAGCTGTTCTTCAATTGACTTTAGCAAAGTATGACTAGAGGTATTTATATAATTATTCATTCCGCTACTAATTTTATTGTCAATTAGCATTTAATTATATATTGAATTTTTACATGTGGTATCAGAGCCTTCTCTAGGCCATATTTGCTCAGTCTAATTTTTAGATATGCCTGCTGTAAAATTTTATTTTTGTTTCAATAATATTTATTTTGTTTATTTGATTATTGAAACAAAATATGGTGACCAACATAAAGCATGAAACCCACGGCATGTTAGTATATATTTTTTATTTCTTGTTTCTATATTGTTGAAACAAGCTAAACCCACGACCATGAGTACAAGAGAAACAAACTGAAACTCACGGACACCATGTCTAACTTAGAGGTGCTAAGGGAATTGTTGGTGTTGGCCCTTTTTTTGGATACACTATTATGTTTTGATTGAACCAACACCCTTTTGCCTCACTGAAGCACCATTTTAGACCGAACCACCAGAAGCCCATGAAGGTGGTGTATGGCGGATGAAACTCCTTGGATGGCTGAGTTCCCGTCGCCGATAAGCACCGGTTTTTCCCCACTAGCTGTGGCGTTGGCCGCATAAAGTGAGTGGCCGCCCGTAAAGATGACAGTGGCAGCCCGTGGTCTGGCCGGAACGGCTGCCCTTCTCCGCTCGCCATAGGTAGTTGGCCATTGGACGGCGGCCCTTGGTGGTCAGTACATAAGGTTGGCCGTCTAGGTGACGGTTTTGCATGGGTGGCGCATGAGGAAAGGGCGGCGGCGGCGGCATATGGGGAAGAGGAGGGGCGGGGGCTAGGATTTGGGAATTTTTCGGGTTGGGGAACATGATGATCCGGGTAGGGTTTTTTCAAACCCATATGGAACCGGGTCTAGTGTTTTGGGCTATTGGGTATGGGTTTATTTTAACCCAAGCCCGATCCAATAATTCAAAAAAAAAAAAAAAAGGTCATTAAGTAGGCTGACCCGTAACCCAATAAAGTGGCCCAACCCGATAAAGAAAGACCCAATATAATAGCCCATTCGGATTAAAAAAAAAAAAAAAAAAAAAAAAAAAAAAGGAAGAAAGATGATTTGGGCTCATGGGGTTTAGAAGTTGGGTTCTTAAGGTATAAAAGGCCTAAGGCTCCTTTCAAGGCTATTAGGCTATGTAGATTATCATGTGCTATTGTTACATTTTTATTTCTGTTATGATTTAAAGCGTTCAATATTAAATTATTGTTTCTTTAATACATGAACTTAATGATATATTTATTCTTTTAATTGTTTAAATATAAATTGCTTGATGCTTGGACCTGAGAATAATTAACTAAGCCTCATGTGTTGGTGAATGTTTATGGTACTATCCAAAATTGCAATCGGAAAGCTCTGGCAAGGCAAGTCTTGGGACTTAAGTGTGCCGTTGTGCGCCCCCTCACTTACCTGGGACACTATCCGGTTGTACTTTGAAAAAATATTGTTTACCTACTGACATGTTGGTTTTGTCTTTTATTCTTGGGAACTTTAGTTTTGGCATCTATACAGTTATTGGATGTTAATGAAGTCGTGATTATCATAATAATTTTGAGAGAGCCACAGCATCTCGATTTTATAATGATAATTGCATCAAAATCATATATGTGAACTTCATAAAGAAAATTAACATCCTGTTGTAATTAATTCATAAATTTAATTACTAATCCCCACATGGACGTTATTATTTTTATGACTTAAATAGAATAAGATAATAAATTTAACTTTAAAAATAAAATTTCTCTTAGGCCCACATGTACGGAGAATTTTATTTATTAATGTTAAATTTATTAGTCCTATTAATAAAGAGTAAATTTCATGCGTGATACAACCTTTGCCCACAGGTAAGTTGAAATTTACTATTAAATTAGCATTGGTTAATTTAAATAAATTTGATGTTAATGAAGTCGTAATTGTCATAATAATTTTTGGGAGATCCACAGCATCGTAATTTTATAATGATAATTGCATCAAGATTATATATATAAACTTCATAAAGAAAATTAACATCGTGTTGTAATTAATTCATAAATTTAATTTGCCAATCCCCACATGGACGTTTTTATTTTTATGACTTAATTATAATAAGATAGTAAATTTAACATTGAAAATAAAATTTCTCTTAGGCCTACAGGTACGGAAAATTTTATTTATTAATGCTAAATTTATTAGTCTTATTAATAAAGAGTAAATTTCATGCGTAATGCACATTTGCCCATAGGTAGGTTGAAATTTACTATTAAATTAACATTGGTTAATTTAAATAAGGTTATTTCATAGCATTAAAGTATATAATTTTTCTTGGTTACTGGATGTATTCCTACTGCTTTAATTATTAGTATTTTATGTTCTAATAATTCCTAGTGGTAATTTTTCCTAATTGAAAAGAAAAATGTGTTTTTCACTTTGGGGTGTTTGGAGACTGAATTGGCGTTTCGTGTGGACAAATCACCTTCTCCCACGGAATCAAGTACGCCACATGAGATTATTAAACATGAACGATTGTAGTGACTTAAATCGCTTAAGTTTCAACGTTCATGAAATCTCATATTAAGGAAAGCATTAGGGTTTTATTCCTTAATGTTTTAGGGCCAAAGAAAGGTCACTAAGGAACATTTAGTGAGTTCCAATAAGACTTTGGCTTGCACCCTAATAGAAAAAGCTTTAAAGTAAAACCTTTACAGTTTCAAAATGTGTCTGAGCGCATTATGGAAATGAAGGACATAACAGCTCATTATCAAGTCCCTAAAGGTTGAGATTTTGAGTCATTTTGGTCAATTTTATTTTCTCTCATCTAAATATGGTATTTTTTCAAAATATCTTGTGACACACATAAGGATAATTGGTCAATAAAGTAATTTCTGATCATGTGTGTTCAAGAAGATGAGAGACTAAGACATGAGAATCCAGAAGTTACTCATGTTAAGGGAAAGACCTTTATAGGCAATCATGTCCAATACTTAATGAATGAGAACAAAGTGCCAACAAAGTGTTATGGCAATTAAGATACTTGTTTCTCTTACACTAAGGAAAATTATAGGCATATAAAGAATGATTGCATAAAGTATCATAAATGACTTGAAATAAAGGTAATCTCATACATTTACTGTATCGTGAATCTCTTTGATTGACTCTCCTAAATACTGTGTTGATTGAATTTGGTTTAGCGGTCCACGTTGTCAACATAATGCAGGGTTTTCTAAATAATATTTGTTTACAATTGGAGGTTGTTGGGATCTATAGATTAATTTTAAAAAATTCAGTTATATTATTTTGACCTTAATAATGTTTTTTTTATATATTCCACAACTCTTTTAGAAATTTAATTTCTATTTTAGTTTGTTAAAATCAAGTTTGAACATTATTACAATTTTTGGGTGGAATATTAAATTAATGGTCTATTTAAAATTGATCTAGATCCCAATTTTTGAAAAATTAATCCCTGCATATAAATGTTGACATAAAGCAGAGTCATATGAGTGAGAAAATCCTCTATGTTATAGCATTAGAGATTGGAATATATCTTTATATAGAATAAAAGGTCGATAAATGATAGAGTTTTTATGACTCTTGAAATTTACTACCTTTGGTATTTATGTGGATTGCATTAAGGAAAAGCAGACAAACTATACCACTAAATATGCCAACAAAAGGGTTTTTGAAATTCTTGAGATCATGTACAAGTGTAACATTTTCCATACTTCTTGCCTAAATGGTTAGAGATATCATATCTCTTTCGGTAATAACCATATAAGGTTTATGTATCTCTATCTTCTAAATCATAAGGTTGGGGTATTAAATGCTTTCAATACCTATAAGGTAGAAGTAGAGAAACAAAACAAAAGAAAATCAAGATCGTAAGATCTGATAGTATTATGGTAGGTACATGAAAAGGGGACGTGAAAGGTAATACTAATATTTTATTCTCCTAATGAAGTGAAGCCTTGAAAACCGCTGTGTATACATTTAACTTGATTCCATTCAGGGTTGTCCATAAGGCACCTAAATTAAGGAATGAATGGAACCAAATTCAAATTGTTTACACATATGGGGTTGTCTTGCTATAGTGAGGATTTATAATCCACACCTAATGTAATTAGCTTCAAGGATAACTAGCGAAATTTTATAGGTTATACAATAAACTCCAAGGGGTTTAAGCTTTACTGTTCTTCATTTAGTCTTAGAATTGTTGAGTCTAATATTCAAAATTTCTAGAGGATGTTGAACTTAGTGGGAGTGCTTATTCTAAAGGGATTGAATTAGAGGAAGCATAAGAGTTGACTGAAGCCCCATCACATGAAGGGTGTTTGATTGTGCTTAAGAAAAATCAAATTGATTACCTTCAAGCACAATCGGTTTCAGAACAGTCAACTCATAAGGAATAAGTTCAGAATTACCCTACTCAGACTTTGTCAAAAGTAAATGAAATAGGATTAAGAAGATTCTCTAGAATAAGGCGACCAACAATCTTTAGTGATTATATTGTATACTTCTAGAAGTCTGATTTTTATGTCGGACCTAAGGACGATCCAAAATTGTTTTCACATCCTTTTGGGTGGAGATAACTTCACATTGTTTTTTCAATGCCATGAAGGAGGAGATGAAATCCTTAGCTAAAATTCAAGTCTGTAATCTTGTTGACTTACCAAAAGGAGTTGTAGCCATAGGCTGCAAATGGGTTTATAAAACCTAAAGGGATACTTTCGGGTAATGTTGAACGATATAAAGCTAGACTTGTAGCCAATGATCTTGCTCAAAAGGAAGGCATTGATTATCATGGCATGAGTAACTCATTTTGGTTTAGAGCTATATCAAAAGGATGTGAAAAACAATTTTCCTAAATGAGGATCTTAAGGTGGAGGTGTACATAAGACAACTTAAGGGTTTTATTAATAACAGTCAGAAAGCTTGCAAATTAAGGAAATTTATTAATGGACTAAGATATGTCTCTCATCAATGGTATACAAAATTTTACAAAGTTATTACCTCACATGGGTTTATTGAGAACCTTGTTAATCATTGAATATATCTTAAGGTCAGTGGAAGTAAAGTTACATTTCTTTTAGTCCTGTATATAGATAATATTTTGCTTGCAAGCACTAATTTAGGTTTGCTACATAAAGTTCCTCTCACTAAAGTTTTGTGAGAGATTTAGAATAAAGAACTATGAATCTTCAGTAGCACCTATTATTAAAGGGGATAATATCCCAAAATGTATTGGAACAAAGGCAGATAAAAAATATTCCATATGTATGCACAGGTCTACATTAGACCTGGCATTGAAATAGCAGTTGGACTATTGGGTCAATATAGTATTGTGGAATATGCAATGAACCAAGAACTACAGTTTAACCTAAAGATACACTTACCATTTGGTGTGTTTCTTCAGGTTTGATTTTTGCTAAATGTGTAGATAGTAGATAATCAACTTCAGTATATATGTACTGAAGATGCAGTAAGCAAACTACAGTTGCTACATCTACTATGAAAGCAAAAGTCATTACATGCTGTGAATTAATTACACAGGCATTATGGTTGAGACATTTTTTTAAAGGTCTCAAGATTATCGATTTTATAGCTAGACCCATAAAGATCTTCTGAGTTAATTCTACTACAGTTATATTTTCTAAGAACAAACTGAGTAGAAGTAGAAGTATGTATATCAACACAAAGTATTACTATGAAAGAGAACATTAAGTGACAATAAGTGTCTATTGAGCATATAAGTATTGAATTAATGATTGCGGATCCCATGACTAAAGGTTTACCGGTAAAGAAAGTATAAAGTCATGAGGAATATATGAGATTCATTAATTCATTTATGCTTAGTTTCTCTTTAATTGGTCTATAGACATAAAGGTTATGTTATAAAGATTTTTGTGCGCATATATATCATTCTTATCCGTGGGGATAAAATTAAAGTTGGACCCGAATGACTTATAGGAAGTTCATTCATAAAGTACATTATCCATAAGGTACTCATTTAGGGAGGTATTGCACATCGTGATACATGGAAGGGACGGCTTATCATATAAAAGCTTTTCCACCATGATTCGTGTGTGGTATTCCTTGAGTGAATGGGAGGATTTCATGAATGGTTGAAATAAATAAAGTATTGGCCATATCATAGAACTGAACACCATAAGGAATTTATGTGTCATAAGGGCCAAGTGGGAGAATGTAAGAAATTTCATTTAAAGTATGTCCCTTATGTCACATATATTATTGTAATTATAAAATTACAGTGTTCAATAATTTATTTCAATTAAAGCTTATTGTGTAAATCAAATATTCTGAATTAAATTACTGATTTAATTCTTGTGGAACAAGTATTTGATTTCATTAATGATTTTATTTTTGTGGAATCAATTAGCTGTATTGATTTGATTTTTATTCCTTGATGGGAGAAATAATTAAGGTAACGGCTCTAATTGAGAGTCCCATGACCTACCTATAAATAAGGCATGTGTATTTCATCAATTGACACTCATTGGTAGGCATAGGTCAGAAGAACTTCTCAATAATTGTTTAGTTTTTAGTTTGGTTGCTATAGAGTTGTTCTTCAATTGACTTAAGCAAAGCATGACTAGATGTATTTATATAATTATTCATTCCGCTGCTAATTTTATTGTCAATTAGCATTTAATTATATATTGAATTCTTACAGTACGTACTTTCCTTGTAATTTTTTTTTTTTTTTTTTTCATTTTTCTTTTGGGTTCTTTTGGCAAATTGGTAGATGTAATTGGTTGAAATGCTTCTCTAATTGGGATAATATTGGTAGAAGAAGCATTGATTTGTATGCAATTACATGATTTTTTTTTTATAAGTAAATATAAAGTTCATGAGGCCCAATAGATCGCCTTTCTTAATAAATGAAGTTTTGTTTGATAAGCCTTTCAACCAATTACAACGAGTATTTCTAGAAGTTCTTCTTGTATCACTCAAAAAATGAGGTGGCTTTTAAAATTACTATTGATCAAAATCCAAAATTAATCAATCACAAACTCAATGGTAATTTTAAGAGGCACATCATTCTTGGAGAAGCACAAGAGTGACTCAAAGAAGACTTGTAGCATTTCTCAATTACAACACACCATAAAGTCGTACTATAAGGCTGAAGGGCATTACTCCTACACATAATGGCCTAGCTATTTTCGCATAATAATAATAATAAAGGACGTTTCTATGATGCCTGGAACCATTTTTACTATAGAATGTGTGCGAAAAACATGTGTGACAGCATGAGAACACCTAACATGGCTTTAATACTAATGTTAGAAAATTCATGCGTAGTGGAATACAAAATCAGTACCTCTCATGCACTAGAAGTAGGATCCAATGAAGTTAATCCATGGGTTTGGCTCTTAAATCACAAGAAATTCTTCTACCGATGGAACATGTTACTTAGGGGTGGGTGCAGGTCGGGGCAGGGTGGATTTTGGCCTTTTCCCCTACTTGACTCACACCCTGCGGGTTTGGAAAATCCTACCAGCTACCCAGACACAATGAACCCTATCCGCCCGGGTTCGGGTTTTGCGGGGTGGATACTGCGGATTGGGTCGGGTATTATAGGCAGGGCTTATTTTTCTTGTTTTTTATTTCTTTCATTTTTTTTTATTTCATCTGAGAGAGAGCCCGCAAGAAAGAGAGAGAGAGAGCCGACGACAAAGAGAGAGCGAGACGGAGACATTGAGAGAGAGAGAGAGAGAGAGAGACGGCGACTGAGAGCGAGAGCGAGACGAAGATGGAGACGGAGATAGACAGAGCAAGACGGAGACAGAAAGAGTGCAAGACGGAGACAGAGAGAGTGAGTCTACGAGACAGAGTAAAGAGAGAGTGAGACAGCGGAGAGAGCGAGACTGTGGAGAGAGTGAGAGGCGAGAGTGAGAGAAGAGAGAAGAGACAAAAAAAAAAAAAAGAAGAGAGGGACTGTGGGGGGAGGCGGCTAGAGAAAGAGAAGAAGACGAAAAACTAGGGTTTTTCTTTCTTTCTTTCTTTCATTTGCTGATGCGGATCAGGTACCCGCACCCCAAAATATTTTATACCCGAAACCCGCCCCGCCCCGCATGGATTGGAAGAAATCCAACCCATATCCGCAAAAAAACACCCAAATCCAGGCGGGGCGGGTTTTTGCCTACCCCTAATCTTACTAGAGCAATACGCATAATATCTACAGTGCATGAGAGGTACTAATTTTGTATTTCGTTGTGCATTAATTTTCGAACATTGGTATCAAAGTCATGCTAGTTGTTCTCATGCTTACTATAGCACCCCAACTTTAAACAAAATTCACAGATGCAAAAATATTTGAATTTTCTTTATAACAACGTAAACCCAAAATTTGACTATAAAAGGTTAGCTTAGCCAAAAGTTCAGGATTCTTGTCAGTCTCATGAACAAAAGATAAGACATGCTTATAGGTCATCATCTCCACTTCCTTAGAAATATTTGTAAAATTACCACAATTTTACATGTGAATGTGTGAGTCCAACTTTCATTAAGTTTAAACATACTGACCATTTATAATTTGAGACCCCTTTTGAAAAATACCCATAACTAGTGTTTATAGTAGCAACTATCAACATATAGAGCTTTCACAAAAAAAGTTTGCCACCAAATGTTAAAAGTAGTTAACATAACTACTTGAACAGAGAGGTGTGTGTATACCTCATATTTTCATTTGCATTTTCTTTATAATATACATATAACTCTACATAGCATAATATGGAGTGATAAGATATGGATGGCAATTTTGACATGACCCGCAAACTCGACACGAAGTTATAGGGTTTGGGTTTAATCTAAACGAATTTGGATTATAATCTGGTCAACCCATTTATGACCTGGTAATTTTCGCGGGTGGCAGGTCAACCCGCTTGACCTGCAGGTGACCTATCTCAACTTTTTTAAAAAAATAAAAAAGAAAACTAAAGGCGTAATCACACACGCTGCAACAAAACAAACCCTTAATCCCTCTCTTCTCCTCTTCAGTGCCACCTCTTTGCCTCTCTCCCTCTATTCTCTTCAGCTCACTCGCATAGTGAAAGTAGGCTAGCAACATAGTTCTCTCTCTCTCTCCCCTCTCTCTCGGAATGGATTTCTCCAATTTACTTCATATCCTTAGTCAACAGCCTACTTAAAGAAATAGATCTTTTTTCAGGTTTGTACTTTGCCACAACCTCCGTGGTTCTTTTCCTGAGACAAGGGAAATGACACACAAAAAAAAAAACAAAAACAAAAAAAGGGTAACTTCATTTTAGACCCTTAAATTACCACGCGATTTGAGAAGACCCCCCAATGTTCAAAACCTCTTAATTTGGACCCTTGAACCTTCAATTGCAGTCAATTTGAACCCCTCTGTCAGATTTTAAATGTTAAAAGTGAGACAATGATGTTTATACCCATAACTTTTTTATAAAATTCTAAATTTACCCTTCATTCCAAATTTTTTTTAAAAAAATTAAAGTTAAAAAAAAAATCATGGATATTTTGGTCTTTTTAGGTATTGCCGTTAGAAGTTAACGACTAAATCTAACAGAGGGATTCAAGTGGACTGCAATTGAAAGTTTAGAGGTCCAAATTGAGAGGTTTTGAACATTGGGGGTCTTCTCAAATCACGTGGTAATTTAGGGGTCTAAAGTGAAGTTACAAAAAAAAAAAAAAAAAAGAAAGAAGAAAAGAGACAAGTGAAAGAAGATAGTGATGTGAGAGAGAGAAAGAAAAAGGAACTAGTTTTTGGAGTAAAAAAAAAAAAAGTTAAAGTAAAAAATATTATTTTAAACGGGTTATGTTGGGTTACTTGGTAATTTGTTGTGTCGTGTCCAGGTTTTAAGTTTTCACCTATTTATCTAAACGGGTCATGTCCGGGTAGAGGCTAATCTGGTGGCGGGTCAACCAGGTCGTGTTCCTGCCAACTTGTTTTGCCACCCTTACGATAAGATAGTTTTTAATTTTTTTTTTTTTTTTTGAGAAGAATAAAGTGATTATTATAAAATGCAAACCCAATTCAAGCACAGCTCTCTACAGAGATAATATCCGAAATACAATATAAAATTTCCTCAATAGACCCTTGTTCAACAGTGAGTGAGAGCGCCTCTTGCACAAGGCGGTGGGCAGCGTAATTGAGATGTCGTCTAACATGATTAACCTTCCAGCTGTGCAGACAATTCAGCACCTCTCGAGTTTCCTCAATAAGATGTCCATACTAGCTCCAAATCCTCCCATCTTTCTTAAGAGCTTCAACCACTTGGAGAGTATCACCTTCTAAGATCACCCTATAAAACCTCAGCTCTTGACATAGACGGGCTGCTCTCAGTGCCGCAATTGCTTTAGCAATATCCCGCTCAGTCATATAGTCTCTAAGTGATGACAGTGTTGCCAAAACCTCTCCCATCCCATCTCATTTAAAACATAGCAATGCATATCATATTGAAGAAATATTTTCAAAATTAATAGTTATTAAATATTATTTTGTGTCTTGGGAATCTTTTATAATAAAAGGTTTTAAAGAGCATTGAATGAAGAGAGTCCTACATTGGAAAGAGAGAAAGTAAAGTTTGCATTTATAAGGCCCAACATACTTTAAGCTATTAAAAAGCTTGGGTGTATGCTAGTATACACTAGTACGGTGCGAAGCACCGGAAGCACACGCATGAGCGTGTGTGGCCTACTGGCATGGGCTATAGGGCGCTTTGATGGCGCACTTGGCACGAAGCATCGAAGCTCGGAGCGATCTAATCATGATCATTCATTTTTGAACGGTCAACGTGATCTAGTCGTTTGATCTAAACCATAAGATGCTTCTAGGTAGATCCAGTGGTTAGATTTACTAGACTGTAATTAAAGTTAATTGTAAAATCAAATTAACTTTGATCTAACGGTTAAGATTAAATAATTAAGATCTAATAATTATTATTAGATAATTATTTAATCTAACGGTCAAGATTAAGTGTCTGTTGGATAAGCAGTTTGATTTCGAAATTCGAAATTATCTGAGCGGATAATTATCTCTGATTATTCAATCAATTTAAAATCTCTTCTCTATATTTTTAATATTTTATCTGAGTCTTTGTCTCTTAATAGAATAGAAAAATCTGAGAGTATTTTGGGTTTAATTTCGTTTTGTGTAGAACGCCATTAAATACATAAGTTTTTTGGGCTCCATTGTATCTTGCAGAAATATTTGTTGTTACCCTCTTGCATACCATATTTGGTGGGGGCGAATAATTTCTCAAGGAAAGTGACGTTGTAACATATCTTAGGAGGAATTTTGTTTTTCTGTATTACTCAATTTCTTTTACAATCTTAAGAAGTGATTTTCTGCTTCAATGGCACCACAATCCCTGAAAGAACTTGCCGCTGATTTCACCAAACTCGATCGTTTTGATGGAACTTCCTTCAAGAGGTGGCAGAAGAAAATGTATTTCCTCCTTGCTGGTTTGATGGTGGCTTTTGTGCTAACAACTCCAAAGCCTGTAGCACACGACAACGAGACAATTGTTGAGATTCGGGCAAGGATGAAGTGGGAGCAGGATGACTGCATTTGCAAGGGCCACACCTGCAATGCTATAGTGGATTCTCTGTTCGACACCTACCAAAGCAAATCGACTGCCAAAGATGTCTGGGATGCACTCGAGGCTAAGTATCTTTTAGAAGATGCTACAAGTAAGAAGTTCTTGGCCTTTAAATTTATGAATTATAGAATGATTGATTCTAGGCCTATTGTTGAACAGTTTAACGAAATTCTGCATATTTTGAATCAATTTAGTTAGCATAACATGAAGATGGATGAAGAAATTGTTGTCTCATCCATCATTAACAAACTTCCTTCTACCTAGAAAGATCAAAAGAAAACTCTGAAACACAAAAAGGAGGAAATAACGTTGATCAGTTAGGCCAGCACTTTCAGATTGAGGAAAAATTGAACAAAAAAGACAATGAAGAACAAGGATTTCTATCATCGAAAGTGCATATGGTGGAAGAAGGTTATTCTTCAAAGAAGCCTTTTCAAAACGAACTCAAAGGTCATTGAGGTATGCCAAAAAAATAATTTAGTCCCTACACTCAAATTTCGTCTACTAACTTAATATATTTTGTTAATGTGACACTGATTTAAATAGGATAAGTATCACAATTTTATTGGTTCTAACGTTTCACGCTATCAGAATCTGTTAAGTCAACAAACGAAATTTGACTATAGGGACTAAATTGTTTTTTTGGCATACCTTAGAGACCTTTGAGTTCATTTTGATATCACAAGGAGTTAATTGCAAATCAGGTAAACCAGAGAGACTGATTTTGCATTTTTTCCATATTTCAAAGTACATTCATACTCATTGTAAATAATAAGGCTCAACGAAATCATATATTTCATGCTTTTGTAAAATAATGCAGGTTCAGTAAGTTTATACCTACAATTTTGACTTAATCTTTAGATATATTTCTTCAAGTACATACTTTCTATTTTATCCACATTTCGTTTTATCTATGCTAGACTTCTTTAAGCTTTTCTATAACTATTAAGGGTCGCCTAAGATCTTAATAAATACTCGGGGTACTACGCCTTACATGTAGAGGAGCATGGATTTTTTATTTTTTTGAGGAGCATGGATTTAATCCTTGTGGTAGTAGACTAATTATCTGAGATGACCGATTTTGTAGCTTGTCGAAAAACTATGGATGCTACCTAAATTGCTCACCTTTAGTTTCAAGAAATTGTTTGTATGCATGAGATCCCGAGATCTATTGCCTCAAATTGAAATATGAAGTTCATAAGTCATTTTTTGAAGAATATGTTGGAAAAGATAGAGACCAAACTTAACTTCAGTAGTGCCTACAACTCCCAAATAGATGGTTAGACTAATGTGGTGGATCGAAGCTTGAGAAATTTTTTTAAGAATTTAGTTGGAAATAAGACAAAGCAATGGGTCTTGACTTTAGTACATACATATTTTGCTTACAACTAGTCTAAAAATAGAACTACTTAGCTAAGCCTTTTTTAGATAATGTATGGACAAACCCGTCGAGATAATTGGATCTAACACCCATTCCCCGTATTGGTCGTTTGAGTATTAACGCTTATGAGATGGCAAATTATCTTTGAGGAGATCATGACTAAGTGAAGAAGGTGATATAGGACAACATGCCACAAGGTAACTTTTGAGGTTTGGTTTGAGTTGTATTCACACGTGATCACTTCCCTATTGGTGAGAGTAGCAAATTGTGAGAGACGAAGATTGGGCAGCGTTTGGTGAGAATAGTAAATTGTGAGAGAGGAAGATTGGGCATCGTAAAGTTTCGTATACGATCAATGACAATGCGTACCAACTAAATAACCCAAGTCATTTGGAGACCTCTGGCGTATTCAACACAAAGCACTTGACTCTTTGTATTGTTGATGTTGACAACCACGACTTGAACTTGAGGGCAAGTTCTACAAAATCTGGGACTAATACTGGAAAATCGATAGACACTGAGTTTTTAGATACTGAACTAATGCTGCTGGAATATCTTGACAAAAAATATTAGCACAAGAATGACATGAATTGGTAGAATCAAGTATAATTGGGGCAAATATTTCGCATTAGACAATAAATCAAATATAACGTTTGCCACAAGTATTAGAACCACGCATATGAACCCAATTTGAAAAGTTCTTTTCAGCGCACATGTTATGGCTACCTGGCTATGCTTAATGAGCACCTAGCTATGCTTAATGAGAGCCATTCTCGAGGCCAAAATCCACTGTTTTCTCCTCTAAATCACTATTTAAGTTATTTTTTGCTATTTTATAAATTTTTCTCATTTTAGTAATGATTTCATTAATAGATTTCTACATCGTTTTTGCGGAACTTATTCCACAGTATAATTTTATGTAATAATTAGAATTTTATTGTTTTTGACAAAAAGTCAGTTTGCTTAAGTTATATTAGCCTCACTTGTGGGTTAGGGGTTTTTTCTTTTGAGAATAATATTTCAAAATTTAAGAATAATCCTCTATTTTCTTTGGGGGCGGCTAGAGGTTTAATTTTCTCTTTCCCTATTTGTTATTTTCTCTAACTATGTCCCAACTTCAATCCTCAGTTTCTACCTATTATCACATGCTATCACTTGTTATTCGCGACCTCAATTTCTCATCAATTTTTTAAGTTCTTCTAAACATGACACAAAAAGGATGTTTAAACCTTCTAGATTTCACTTATTAAAAAAGGGAAATTACAATTTACTCTCCGAAGTTGTGCGCCTTTTTTTGTTCTATCTCTAATGTTTAAAAATTGACAATGTACCCCAATGAAGTGGTTTTTTTTAAAAAAAAATTTTTGCAATGCGGTCATTTTGTTTATAGACTCCGTCCTCTTTGACGGTTTGGAGGTCATGTGCGTCTCACGTGATTTTTTAGCATGTGAAAATTCTAAAATGCCCTTGTTTTTTTTGGAAAAAAAAATCAAAAAAGAAAAAAAAAAACGTAAGCCGTTTAGGGGTGGCTCGAAAATATCCACACTTGAATCTTTGCTATTTTTTGGGAAACTTTCAGAAAACCCATTTGAACTTCCACACATTTTAACACTATCCCTAATGATGAGATTCAACAAGCACCATTAAAGGATCCGTTGCATGTTCCAGTTGGGCCTATTACTAGAACAAGATCCAAGAAGATCAAAGAAGCACTTAATGGGCTGATTCAAGAGATTTGGGCTGATTCTAAAATGGGGCATTCCAAGCTTGGCCCAAAGGGAGATGAAGGCGTAATAAATTTGATCCAAGCTATTCATGGAGCAGAT